>NC_091007.1:25407500-25502500 GCF_041146395.1 Eulemur rufifrons | reverse complement strand
GAAGTATGTCACAGAGCTTTTGAAATAAACACTACATTGAGAGTTATTTGCCAGTTTTTGCAGCACCTTTCACGATAATTGTGATAAGGTTCATCTCTCCCTCCTTAAATCCAAGATGGCTGCGACGGAAAAAACTATGGTGAGGCCTAGCTAACTTGGTGTTGCTGAAACTTGGTATTGGAGCCTGGCAAGAGACCACTCTTTCAAGTATCATTCCACCATCCTTTCTCCATTATTTTAAAAGGCAGAGCACCTTTCACCAGTGAGCATAAGAATGAGTTGCTGGAGGGGATGTTTTTATGTCGAGTCAGGGGGTGGTGGAGGGGCAGGCCCTCTGTCAGTCTGGTGATTTGTTTTTATTATCCCCAGAGAGGAGAAGTGGGTATGTGTGTGGCAGGTGAAAAGGGCAGATCCTGTTTCAGTCTTAGACTGAACAGGATCCGCAGTTTTCAGCCTGTTCCTTTAAGAATCATTTGATTCATCAGCTGGGACTCTACCAAGGTTCTATAGACCCCTCTATGAGTGCGCCCAGTAAACTGGCTGGTTCCAAGAAGTATACCGCAGAGCTTTCGAAATAACTACTACGGTGAGAATTATTTGCCAGTTTTTGCAGCACCTTTCACAATAATTTTGTTAAGATTCGCCTCTGCATCCTTAAACACAAGATGGCTGCCATGGAAAACACTATGCTGAGGCATAGCTCACTTGGTGTTGCCAATACTTGGTACTGGACCCTGGCAAGAAGCCAGTTTTTTAAGTATCATTCCATGATCCTTTCTCCACTATTTTAAATGGCAGAGCACCTTTTGGCAGTTAGCATAAGAATGAGTCGCTGGAAAGGACCTTTTTTGTGGGGTCGGGTGGTGTTTGGGGGTCAGGGCATCTTTCAGTCTGGCGGTTTGTTTTTATTAGGCCCAGAGAGGAGAAGTGGGCATGTGTGTGGCAGGTGAAAAGTGCTGATCTTCTTTCAGTCTTAGGGTGAAAGAGGATCAGCAGTTTTCAGCCCGTTTCTTTAAGAATCCTTTGATTCATCACCTGGCAATCTACCATGGTTCTCTGGACCCCTCAATGCGTGGGACCCTTTAACTGGATACTTCCAAGAATTATGCTGCAGAGCTTTTGAAATAACCACTACGTGGAGAATTATTTGCCAGTTTTTGCAGCACCTTTCACCATAATTGTGACAAGGTTCGTCTCTGCCTCCTTAAACCAAGCTGGCTGCCATGGACAAAACCATGCTGAGGCCTACCTCACTTGGTATTGCCTATACTTGGTACTGGAGCCTGGCAAGAAGCCAGTCTTTTAAGTATCATTCCACCAACCTTTTTCCATTGTTTTAAAAGGCAGAGCACCTTTTGCCAGTTAGCAAATGAGTTGCTGGAGGGCACGTTGTTGTGTGGGGTCAGGTGGTGTGTGAGGGGGCAGGCGCTCTGCCAGTCCAGTGTTTTTTTTTTAATCCTCAGAGAGGAGAAGTTGGCATGTGTGCAGCAGGTGAAAAGTACGGATCCTGTTTTAGTCTTAGACTGAAACAGGATCCACATTTTCTGCCCGTTCCTTTAGGAATCATTTGACTCTTCTTCCGTGAATCCACCATGGTTCTCTATAACCCTCTATGCGTGGCCCCAGGTAACTAGCTGGTTCCAAGAAGTATGCCATAGAGCTTTTGAAATAACCACTACGTGGAGAATTATTTGCCAGTTTTTGCAGCACCTTTCACCATAATTGTGACAAGGTACTTCTCTGCCTCCTTAATCCCAAGATGGCTGCCAGGGAAAAAACTATGCTGAGGCCTAGCTCACTTGGTGTTGCCGATACTTGGTACGGGAGCGTGGAATAAAACCAGTCTTTCAAGTATCATTCCACCATCCTTTTTCCATTATTTTAAAAGGCATAGCACCGTTTGCCAGTTAGCATAAGAATGAGTCACTGGAGGGGACATTTTTGTGTGGGGTCGTGTGGTGTGTGTGGGGGGGCAAGCCCTCTGTCAGTCCAGTGGTTTGTTTTTATTATGCCCAGAGAGGAGAAGTGGGCATGTGTGTGGCAGGTGAAAAGTGCGGATCCTGTTTCAGACTTAGACTGAAACAGGATCCGCACTTTTCAGCCCGTTCCTTTAAGACTCCTTTGATTCATTCTCAATGATGGTGGAATGGTGGTGACCTCCTGGATTCGTGCTCCTGGAGTGGAAGGCATGGGTCTCCCACTGCCCACAACCCTAGAGGTTCACTTCCCCACAAGAACGGTGGTGTGAATCCATGGAGAATCAGCGTGGGACAGAGAGAGAGAGCAAGAAAAGACTGAGGTGATTAGGGAAATAAATCACCAAAATCTGGAGAGTGCGGGATGGCCAATAGAGAAGGGAGCACGGGACAGCTGTACCCACCTCACCAGAGAGTGGGGTGGGATCAGCCCCACAGGAAAGCATCTTGTTCCCCCTCTGACCTCCACACCCACTCAATTGAGGATCTGCCTGAAGTCGGTGCAGAATCGCCACGGGAGATGTGGGGCTCTGCAGAGAGGAGACATTGGCAGGAGGCATTTTGGACCCTGGAGTGCTGTGCGCAGCTGACGCACCTAGCAACTGTCTCCTATACGCGGGCGGTGGGGCTGCTTTGGTCCCGGCTCTAGCAGATGCCAAACTGCCTCGTATAGGTGGGCGGCTGGATTCTCCCGGTCCCCGGCTCCTCTGGCCTCTGCCGGTCCCTGAGCATTCAACCCCAGTGACAGTGATCTGCAGACGGGCGGCCGCCATTGTCGGGGTCCACAGCCTAAACGCTGAGGAGCGATTGGGTACCGGGCGGCTCCCTGGGCGGCTCCCTTCCCTAGTCCACGGACCCTGACTAGGAGCTCCACCTTTGTGTGAACACTGAGTGGTTCCCCAGTCACGAGAGAGTAGAGCGTGGACCTTGCAGACATTGGGGTGGGGCAGACCATCGCCCACGGGAACTGCAGTGGCTGGGGCGTTGGGCGAATGAGGGCACCGCTCCGCTCTCCCTATCCACTGTCTTTCTCACAGAGAGAGACAGAAGCCACCTCGGGAGAGGAAGAGGGGCAGCCCCCCCAGCGGAGCTAGCAAAATCCTGAACAATATGTGAAGGGCTCCCCCTAGTGACAGAGGAGGCAGCTTAGCTGGCACTCACAGTGTGCCCCTATCCAGACTAAAGCTGAAAGAAGGGATCTTAAGGATTCATTCAGATGGGAAGGGCTCAGCGAAGGAACTCTAGGAGTATAAAGAATCAAGCTGAAACCATGCCCTCAAAGAGGATTACTAGTTCTCCACCAATTAACACAAAGCAGATTCCAAATAGCAACATGTCACAGGAAGAATTTCAAACATGGATCATAAATACGCTGAACATTATGCAAGAAAAAATGGATAATCAACACAAAGAAACCACAAAAAAGATCCAGGACTTGGAAGAAAAATTCACCAAAGAAATTGAAATACTGAAGAAAAATCAAACTGAACTCCTGGAAATGAAAAATTTATTCAAGGAGCTACAAAACACAGTGGAAAGTCTCAAGAGCAGGGTAGATCAAACAGAAGAAAGAATCTCAGAGATCGAAGATAACACTTTCCAATTAAATAAGGCAGTCACAGAGTTAAAACAAAGAAACATGAGAAATAATCATAGTCTACAAGAAATGTGGGATTATGTGAAGAAGCCTAACGTGAGAGTTATCGGCATTCCTGAGGGTGAAGAAGACAATAAGCAAGGGTTGAATAAAGTATCTGAAGATATAATTGAGGAAAATTTCCCAGGCCTTGCCAAATCTCTAGATACACAGGTTCAAGAAGCTCAAAGAACCTCTGAGAGATTCATACCAAATAGGAAGACACCACGTCATGTAGTTATCAGACTGACCAAAATATCCACTAACGAGGCCCTTCTTCAATCTGTAAGGAGAAAGAAACAAGTAACATACAAAGGAAAGCCCATCCGAATCACGCCAGATTTCTCAACTGAAACCTTACAAGCAAGAAGAGATTGGAGTCCCATTCTCACTCTTCTGAAACAGAATAATGCCCAGCCTAGAATCCTGTACCCAGATAAGCTCAGTTTTATATATGAAGGTGAAATTAAGACATTCTCAGATAAACAAAAACTCAGAGAATTCACCAAGACAAGAGCAGCTTTCCAAGAAGTATTCAAAACAGAGTTACACGTGGTCCAGACAAGAAGGACCCTCGAATGTAACACTAATCAGATAAATATGAAAACACAGTTATCATAATGGCTCAAGAGAGAAAACAGATCAATGAAATTCAACCCAACATGAGGAACAGCAATCTGTCTCGCTTATCAGTTCTCTCATTAAATGTGAATGGATTGAATTCCCCACTCAAGAGACATGGACTGGCCCAATGGATAAAAAAGATATAAGCCAAGTATCTGCTGTCTTCAGGAAACTCATCTAACCTGCAAGGATGCATTTAGACTGAAAATAAAAGGGTGGAAATCAATATTCCAAGCAAATGGAACCCAAAAGAAAGCTGGCGTGGCAGTTCTAATCTCCGATAACGTAGTTTTTAAATCAACAAAAGTAAAGAAAGACAAAGATGGTTACTATATACTGGTGAAGGGTACAATTCAACAAGAAGACATAACTATACTTAACATATATGCACCCGATCTAGGTGCACCCAGATTCATAAAGCAAACCCTACTTGATCTGAACCAAATGATAGATAACAACACTTTAGTAGCCAGAGATTTTAACACGCCACTGACAGTTCAAGACAGATCCTCCAAACAAAAAATAAACAAAGAAATATTGGACGTAAATAGAATGCTAGAACAAATGGGCCTGACTGACATCTACAGGACATTCTACCCAAATACCACTGAATATAAGTTCTCATCAGCTCATGGGACATTCTCCAAGATTGACCATATCTTAGGACATAAAGAATGTCTTAAAAAATTTAAAAATATAGAAATAATACCATGCAGCTTCTCGGATCACAGTGGAATAAAAGTAACAATGAACCCTAACAGAAATCCTCATTTCTACTCAAAGTCATGGAAGCTAAATAACCTTCTCCTGAACAATCATTTTATAAATGAAGAAATCAAGTCAGAAATCAAAAGATTCTTTGAATTAAACGACAAAGGAGATACAACTTATCAAAATCTGTGGGACACAGCTAAAGCAGTCCTGAGAGGAAAATTTATTTCCATAAATGCCTATGCCAAAAAGACAGAAAACTTACAAATAGACAATCTAATGAATAGACTCAAAGAGCTGGAGAAGAAAGAAGAGACCAAACCCAAACCCAGCAGAAGGAAATTATTAAGATTAAATCAGAACTAAATGAAAAGGACCATAAGGGAGCATAAGGGAGATTAAACCAAACCATAACGGAGATTAATAAAACCAAAAGTTGGTTCTTTGAAAAAATAAACAAAATTGACACACTTCTGGCTAAACTAACCAAGAGCAGAAAAGAAAAATCTCTTATAACCTCGATCAGGAACACGAAAGGAGTAATCACGACTGATGCCACAGAGATACATGATATCATCTATGAATTCTACAAAAATCTTTATGCACACAAATTAGAAAACCTGGAGGAAATGGACAAATTCTTATAAACACACAGCCTTCCCAGGCTCAACCAGGAAGAAATAGAATTCCTGAATAGACCGATATCTAGATCTGAAATTGAAACAGCAATAAAAAACCTTCCCAAAAAGAAAAGCCCTGGACCAGATGGGTTCACACCTGAATTCTACCACACCTACAAAGAAGAACTGGTGCCCATCGTACATAAACTATTCTCCAATATAGAGAAGGATGGGATTCTCCCCAACACTTTTTACCAAGCCAACATAATCCTGATACCAAATCCAGGAAAGGATGCAACTAAAACAGAGAACTATAGACCAATTTCTCTTATGAATATAGATGCAAAAATTCTCAATAAAATTCTAACAAATCGAATCCAAGTGCTTATCAAAAAAATAATCCATCACGACCAAGTGGGCTTCATCCCAGAGATGCAGGGATGGTTTGACATATGGGAATGTAATTCATCACATAAATAGAAGCAAAAATAAAGATCAGATGATCCTCTCAATAGATGCAGAGAAAGCATTTGACAAAATTCAACACCCTTTTATGATAAGAACACTTAACAAAATAGGCATAGATGGGGCCTATATAAAAATGATACAAGCCATATACGACAAACCCTCAGCCAACATCATACTGAATGGGGAAAAACTGAAAGCATTCCCACTTCAAACTGGAACCAGACAAGGCTTACCACTGTCCCCATTACTTTTCTACATAGTATTGGAAGTCCTTGCAAGAGCTATCAGGCAAGAGAGCAGAATCAAGGGAGTTGAAATAGGGACAGAAGAGATCAAACTCTCACTCTTTGCTGATGATATGATGTTATATCTATAAAACCCCAAGGTTTCAACCAAGAGACTCCTGGAATTGATCAATGAATTCAGTAAAGTCTCAGGATACAAAATCAATACACACAAATCAGAGGCATTCATATATGCCAATAACAGTCAAATGGAAAACCAAATTAAGGACTCAATACCCTTCAAAATAGCAACAAAGAAAATAAAATACCTAGGAATTTATTTAACTAAGGAGGTAAAGGACCTCTATAGGGAGAACTATGAAACACTGAGGAAGGAAATTGCAGAACATGTAAATAGGTGGAAAACCATACCATGCTCATGGATCGGTAGAATCAACATTGTTAAAATGTCTATACTGCCCAAAGTTATCTACAGATTCAATGCAATCCTTATTAAATTACCAACATCTTTTTTCACAGACATAGAAAAACTAATTTTACGCTTTGTATGGAACCAGGGAAGACCCCGTTTAGCAAAAGCAATCTTAAACAACAAAAACAAAATGGGAAGTATTAATTTGCCAGACTTCAAACTATACTACAAGGCTGTGGTTCTTAAAACAGCCTGGTACTGGCACAAGTGCAGGGACACAGACCAGTGGAACAGAACAGAAAATCCCAATATAAAACCATCCTCATATAGCCATCTAATCTTTGACAAAGCAGACAAAAACATACTCTGGGGAAAAGATTCCTTATTTAATAAATGGTGCTGGGAAAACTGGATATCCACATGTAGAAGACTAAAACAGGACACATAACTCTCACCCCTCACAAAAATCAAATCACAGTGGTTAACAGACTTAAACCTAAGGTCAGAAACTATTAGAATTCTAGAAGAAAATGTAGGAAAGACTCTTACAGACATTGGCCTAGGCAAAGAATTTATGAAGAAGACCCCTAAAGCAATCACAGCAACAACAAAAATAAATAAATGGGACCTGATCAAATTAAAAAGCTTCTGCACAGCCAAAGAAACAGTCACGAGAGTAAATGGACAACCTACAGAATGGGAAAAAATTTTCGCATACTACACATCAGATAAAGGACTGATAACAAGAATCTATTTAGAACTCAGGAAAATCAGTAAGAAAAAATCAAACAACCCTATCAAAAAGTGGGCAAAGGACATAAATAGAAATTTTTCAAAAGAAGATATAAAAATGGCTAACAAACATATGAAAAAGTGTTCAACATCTCTAATCATCAGGGAAATGCAAATCAAAACCACAATGAGATATCACTTAACTCCAGTGGGAATGGCCTTTATCAAAAAGTCCCAAAACTATACATGTTGGTGTGGGTGTGGGGAGATAGGTACATTCATACACTGCTGGTGGGACTGTAAACTAGTGCAGCCCCTGTGGAAAGCAATGTGGAGATACCTTAAACAGATTCAAGTAGACCTACCATTCGATCCAGCAATTCCATTATTGGACATCTACCCAGAAGAACAAAAGTCATTCTATAAAAAAGACACCTGCACCTGAATGATTATAGCAGCACAATTCACAATCACAAAGATGTGGAAACAACCCAAATGCCCATCAATTCATGAATGGATTAGCAAAATGTGGTATATGTATACCATGGAATATTACTCAGCTATTAGAAATAATGGCGATATGGCATCTCTTTGGTTCTCCTGGAGAGAGCTGGATCCCATTCTATTAAGTGAAGTATCCCAAGAATGGAAAAATAAGCACCACATGTACTCACCAGCAAATTGGTTTCCCTGAGTGCACATTTGGGAACAACACCAATTGGGTATCGGACAGAGGTTGGGGCCGGGTGGAAGGGATGGGTGTATACCTACTTGATGAATGTGATGTGCACTGCCTGGGGAATGGACACCCTTCAAGTTCTAACTGGGGGGGATGGGGTGGGGGAGAGGAGGGGTGCACACCTACATGATGAATGTGATGTGCACTGACTAGGGAATGGACAAAATTGAAGCTCAGAATCGGGGGAAAGGGGAGGCATGGGGAATGTATATAGCCTGATCTTTTGTACCCCCATAATGAGCTAACAAACAAACAAACAAACAAAAAAGAATCGTTTGATTCATCAGCTGGGAATACACCATGGTTCTTTAAAGACCTCTATGCGTGGGCCCAGGTAACTGGCTAGTTCCAAGAAGTATGCCACAGAGCTTTTGAAATAACCACTACGTTGAGAATTATTTGCTAGTTTTTGCACCACCTTTCACCATAATTGTGATAAGGTTCGTCCGTGCCTCCTTCAACCCAAGATGGCTGGGGCGGACAAAACTATGCTGAGGCCTAGTTCACTTGGTGTTGCCGATAGTTGGTACTGGAGCCTGGCAAGAAGCCATGCTATTAAGAGTCATTCCACCATCCTTTCTCCATCATTTTAAAAGGCAGAACACCTTTTTCCAGTTATCATAAGAATGAGTTGCTGGAGGGGACGTTTTTGAGTGGGGTCGGGTGGTGCATTGAGGGGAAGGCTCTCTGTCTGTCTGGTGGTTTGTCTTTATTATGCCCAAAGAGGAGAGGTGGGCATGTGTGTGGCAGGTGAAAAGTACGGATCCTGTTTCAGTCTTAGACTGAAACAGGATCCGCACTTTTCAGCCAGTTCCTTTACGAATCCTTTGATTCATCAGCTGGGAATCCACCATGGCTGTCGAGACCCCTCTATGTGTGGGCCCAGGTAACTGGCTAGTTCCAAGATGTATGCCGTAGAGCTTTTGAAATAACCACTACGTTGAGAATTGTTTGCCAGTTTTTGCAGCACCTTTGACCATAATTGTGATAAGGTTCATCTGTGCCTCCTTAAACCCAAGCAGGCTGCCACGGACAAAACTATGCTGAGGCCTAGCTCCCTTGGTGTACCGATACATTTTACTGGAGCCTGGCAAGAAGCCATTTTTTTTAAGTACAATTCCACCGTCTTTTCTCCATTATTTTAAAAGGCAGTGCACCTTTAGCCAGTTAGCATAAAGATGAGTCACTGGAGCGGCTTTTTGTGTGGGGTTGGGTGTGTGTGGGAGGGCAGGCCCTCTGTCAGTCCGGTGGTTTGTTTTTATTATTCCCAGAGAGGAGAAGCGGGCATGTATGTGGCAGGTGAAAACTTTGGATCCTGTTTCAGTCTGAAACAGTATCTCCGCTTTTGAGCCTGTTCCTTTTGGAATCCTTTAATTCATCAGTTGGGAATCCACCATGGTTCTCTAGACCTCCCTGAGCGTGGGCCCAGGTAACTGGCTAGTTCCAAGAAGTATGCCGCAGAGCTTTGGAAATAACCACTACATTGAGTATTATTTGCCAGTTTTTGCAGCAACTTTCACAATGATTGTGAAAAGGTTAGGCAGTGCATCCTGAAACCCAAGCTGGCTTCCACAGAAAAAAACTACGGTTAGGCCAATCTCCCTTGGAGTTGCCGATAATTGGTACTGGTCCGTGGCAAGAAGCCATTCCTTTAAGTATCATTCCACCTTCCTTTCACAACCATTTTAAAAGGCAGAGCACCTATTGCCATTTAGCTTAAGGATGAGTCGCTGGAGGAAACGTTTTTGTGTGGGGTGGGAGAGGCAGAGCCAGGCCCTCTGTCAGTCCAGTGGTTTGTTTTTATTATCCCCGGAGAGGAGAAGTGGACATGTGTGTGGCAAGTGAAAAGTGTGGATCCTGTTTCAGTCTTAGACTGATACAGGATCGGCACTTTTCATCCTGTTCCTTTAAGAATCCTTTGCTTCATCAGCTGGGAATCCACCATAGTTCTCTACACCCCACTATGTGTGGGCCCACTTAACAGGCTAGTTCAAAGAAGTATGCCACAGAGCATTTGAAATAACCACTACATGGAAATTATTTGCCAGCTTTTCCAGCACTTTTACCATAATTTTGATAAGGTTCATTTGTGCTTCCTTAAACCCTAGATGGCTTCCATGGACAAACCTATACTGAGGGTTCTCTCGCTTGGTGTTGCCAATACTTGGTACGGGAGTCTGACAAGAATCCAGTCTTTTAATTATCATTGCACCATCCTTTCTCCCTTATATTAAAAGGTGAGCAACTTTCGGCAGTTAGCATAAGGATGAGTCAACGGAGGGGATGTTTTTGGGTGGGATCGGGGTGGTTTGGGGGACAGTCCCTCTGTCAGTCTGGTTGTTTGTGTTTATTATGCCCAGACAAGGAAGTGGATATATTTGTGGCAGGTGAAATGTGCGGATCCTGTTTCAGTTAGACTGAAACAGTATCCGCACTTTTCAGCTGGTTCCATTAAAAATCCTTTGATTCATCAGCTGGGAATCCACCATGGTTCCTTAGAACCCTCCATGCATGGGCCCATGAACTGGCCTGTACCAAGATGTATGCTGCACAGCTTTTGAGATAAACACTACGTGTAGAATTATTTGCCAGTTTCTGCAGCACATATCACCATAATTGTGATAAGGATCGTCTGTGCCTCCTTAAACACAAGATGGCTGCCACGGAGAAAACTATGCTGAGGCCTAGGTCACTTGGATTTCACGACACTTGTTACTGGAGGCTGGAAGGAGGCCATTCTTTTAGGTATCATTCCACCATACTTTCCCCATTATTTTAAAATGCACGGAAACCTTTGCAAGTTAGCATAATAATTAGTAGCTGGAGGGGACATTTTTATTTGTGGGGTCGGTGTGGGTGGGGGGCGCAGGCCCTCTGTCAGTTCGCTGGATTGTTTTTATTTTCCCCAGACCGGAGAAGTGGGCATGTGTGTGGCAGGTGAAAAGTTCGGATCCCGTTTCTGTCTTAGACTGAAACAGAAACCGCACTTTTCACCCCGTTCCATTAAGAATCCCTTGCTTCATCAGCTGGGAATCCACCATGGGCCTCTAGACTGCTCTATGCGTGGGCCCAGTTAACTGGCTAGTTCAAAGAATTATGCCGCAGAGCTTTTCAAGTAACCACTACCATGAGAATTACTTGACCGCTTTTGCAGCACCTTTCACCATAATTGTGATAAGGTTCATCTGTGCCTCCTTAAACCCAAGATGGCTGCCAGGGACAAACGTGTGCTGAGGCCTAGGTGACTTGCTGTTGCGAATACTTGGTGTGGGAGTCTGGCAATAAGCCAGTCTTTTAGGTATAATTCCACCATTCTATCTCCATTATTTTAAAAGGCAGAGGACGTATTGCCAGATAGCATAAGGATCAGTCGCTGGAGGGCACGATTTTGTGTGGGGTGGTGGGGGGCGGGGGCAGGCCATCTGTCAATCCGATGGGTTGTTTTTGTTATCCCTAGAGAGGAGAAGTGGGCATGTGTGTTGCAGGCAAAAAGTCAGAATCCTGTTTCAGTCAGGATCTGCACTTTTCAGCCTGTTCCTTTAAGAATCCTTAGATTCATCACCTTGGAATCCACCATGGTTCTCTAGACCCCTCTATGCGTGGGCCCAGGTAACTGGCTTCTTCCAAGAAGTATGCCACAGAGCTTTTGAATTAAACAGTACGTTGAGAATTATTTGCCGGGTTTTCAGCACGTTTCACCATAATTATGATAAAGTTTGTATGTGCCTCCTTAAACCCAACATGGCTGCCACGGGCATAACTATGCTGAGGCGTAGCTGACTTGGTGTTGCCTATTTTTGTTAGTGGAGACTGACAAGAAGCCATTCTTCTAAGTATCACTCCACCGTCCTTTCTCCATTGTTTAAAAATGCAGGGAAATTTTGCAAGTTAGCATAATAATTAGTAGCTGGAGGGGAATTTTTTTTGGGGGGATCTGCGTGGGTGGAAGGGGGGCAGGCCCTTTGTCAGTTCGCTGGTTTGTTTTTAGTATCCCCAGAGAGGAAAAGTGGGCATGTGTGTGGCAGGTGAAAAGTGTGCGTCCTGTTTCAGTCTTAGACAGACACAGGATCTGCACTTTTCACCCCGTTCCATTAAGAATCCTTTGCTTCATCAGCTGGGAATCCACCATGGTTCTCTAGACCCCTCTTTTAGTGCACACAGAAAACTGCCTGGTTCCAAGAAGTTTTCCTCAGAGCTTTTGAAATAACCACTACTATGGAAATTATTTGCCAGCTTTTCCAGCACTTTTACCATAATTTTGATAAGGTTCATCTGTGCTTCCTAAAACCCTAGATGGCAGCCACGGACAAACCTATGCTGACACCTAGGTCACTTCCTGTTGCCAATAATTGGTATGGGAGTCTGGCAAAAGGCCAGTATTTTAAGTATAATTCCACCATCCTATCTTCATTATTTTAAAACTCAGAGGACCTTTCGCCAGATAGCATAAGGATGAGTCGCTGGAGGGGACCTTTTTGTGTACAGTGTTGGGGGGCGGGGGAGGACATCTGTCAATCCAATTGATTGTTTTTATTATCCCTAGAGAGGAGAAGTGGGCATGTGTTTTGCAGGCAAAAAGTGCATATAGTGTTTCAGTCTCAGACTGAAACAGGATCCGCACTTTTCAGCCTGTTCCTTTAAGAATCCTTTGATTCATCACCTGGGAATCCATCATGGTTCTCTAGACCCCTCTATGCGTGGGCCCAGAAAACTGCCGGGTTCCAAGAAGTATTCCACAGAGCTTTTGAAAAAACCACTACGTTGAGAATTATTTGCCAGGTTTTGCAGCACCTTTCATCATAATTGTCATAAGGTTCATCTCGAGATGGCTGCCATGGACAAAACTATGCTGAGGCCGAGCTCACTTTGTGTGGCCGATCCTTGGTACTGGAGACTGGAAAGAATACATTCTTTTAAGTATCATTTCACCATCCTTCTCCACTATTTTAAAAGTCAGAGCACCTTTTGGCAGTTAGAATAACAAGGAGTCGCTGGACGGGAAGTTTTTATGTGGGGTCTGGGGGCTGGTGCGGCAAGCCCTCCGCCAGTTCTGTGGTTTCTTTTTATTATCCCCAGAGAGGAGAAGTGGGCATGTGTTTGGCAGGTGAAAAGTGCAGATCCTGTTTCAGAGTATGAAACAGGATCCGCATGTTCATCCTGTTCCTTTAAGAATCCTTTGCTTCATCAGCTGGGAATCCACCATAGTTCTCTACACCGCACTATGCGTGGGCCCAGTTAACTGGCTAGTTCAAAGAAGTATGCCGCAGAGCTTTTGAAATAACCACTACCATGAGAATTATTTAACAGCTTTCGCAGCACCTTTTATTATAATTGTTATAAGGTTCATCTGTGTCTCCTTAAACCGAAGATGGCTGCCATGGACAAACCTATGCTGAGGCCTACGTCACTTGCTGTTGCCAATACTTGGTATGGGAATCTGGCAATAAGCCAGTCTTTTAGGTATAATTCTACCATCCTATCTCCAGTTTTTTAAAAGGCTTATGACCTTTCACCAGATAGCATAAGGACGAGTCGCTGGAGCAGACTATTTTGTGTGGGGTGGTGGGGGCCGGGGGCAGGGCATCTGTAAATCCGATGGGCTGTTTTTGTTATCCCTAGAGATGAGAAGGGCGAATGTGTGTTGCAGGCAAAATGTGCGGATCCTGTTTCACACTTAGACTGAAACAGGATCTGCACTTTTGAGCCTGTTCCTTTACGAATCCTTTGATTCATCACCTGGGAATCCACCATGGTTCTCTAGACCTCTCTTTGCATGGGCACGGGTAACTGGCTTGTTCCAAGAAGTATGCGACAGAGCTTTTGAATTAACCAGTACTTTTAGAATTGTCAGGTTTTTAGCATGTTTAACCGTAATTGTGATAACGTTTGAATGTGCCTCCTTAAACCCAAGATGGCTGCCACGGATATAAATATGCTGAGGCATAGCTGACTTGTTGATGCCTATTTTTGTTAGTGGAGACTGACAAGAAGACATTCTTCTAAGTATCATCCCACCATCATTTTCCATTGCGTAAAAATGGAGGGAAATTTTGCAAGTTAGTATTATAATTAGATGTAGGGTACGTATTTTTTTTTCTTTTTTTGTGGGGTAGGAGTGGATGGGCGTTTCAGGCCCTCTGTGAGTTCGCTGGTTTTCTTTTATTATCCCCAGAGAGGACAAGTGGGCATGTGTTTGGCAGGTGAAAAGTGTGGATTCTATTTCAGAGAATTAAACAGGATCCACATGGTCATCCCATTCCTTTAAGAATCCTTTGCTTCATCAGCTGGGAATCCACCATGGTTCTATATACTCCTCTATGCGTTGGCACAGGTAACTGGCTTGTTCCAAGAAGTATGCCGCAGAGCTTTTCAATTAACCAGTACGTTGAAAATTATTTGCAGGTTTTCAGCATTTCACCCTAATTGTAATAACGTTTGTATGTGCCTCCTGAAACCCAAGATGGCTGCCACGGACATAACTATGCTGAGGTGTAGCCGACTTGGTGTTGCCTATTTTTGTCAGCGGAGACTAACAAGAAGCCATTCTAAGTATAAGCCCACCGTCATTTTTCCATTGTTAAAAAATGCAGGGAAATATTGCAAGTTAGCTTTATAATTAGTAGCTGGAGCGTACGTTTGTTTTTTTTTTTTCGTCGGGTCGGTGTCGATGGGGGGGTCAGGCCCTCTATAAATTTGCTGGTTTGTTTTTATTATCCCCAGAGAGGGGAAGTCGGCATTTGATGGCAGCTGAAAAGTGCGGATACTCTTTCAGAGAATTAAACAGCATTCGCATGGTCATCCCATTCCTTTAAGAATCCTGGAAGGGCGCGCTGGCTCACGCCTGTAATCCTAGCACTCTGGGAGGCCGAGGCGGGTGGATCGCTCGAGGTCAGGAGTTCGAGACCAGCCTGAGCAAGAGCGAGACCCCGTCTCTTCTAAAAATAGAAAGACATTATATGGACAACTAAAAATCTATATAGAAAAAATTAGCCGGGCATAGTGGTGCATGCCTGTAGTCCCAGCTACTCGGGAGGCTGAGGCAGTAGGATCGTTTAAGCTGAGGAGTCTGAGGTTGCTGTGACCTAAGCTGACGCCACGGCACTCACTCTAGCCTGGGCAACAAATTGAGACTCTGTCTCAACAAAAAAAAAAAAAAAAAAAGAATCCTTTGCTTCATCAGCTGGGAATCTACCATGGTTCTATACACTCCTCTATGCGTGGGCACAGGTACCTGGCTTATTCCAAGAAGTATGCCGCAGAGCTTTTCAATTAACCACTACGTTGAAAATTATTTGCAGGTTTTCAGCGTTTCACCATAATTGTGATAAGGTTTCTATGTGCCTGCTGAAACCCAAGATGGCTGCCACGGACATAACTATGCTGAGGCGTAGCTCACTTGGTGTTTCCTATTTTTGTCAGTGGAGACTGACAAGAAGCCATTCTTTTAAGTATAATCCCACCATAATTTTTCCATTGTTTAAAAATGCAGGGAAATTGTGCAAGTTAGCATTATAATTAGTAGCTGGAGGGTACTTTTTTTTTTTTTTTTGTGGTGTCGGTGTGGATGGGGGTGCAAGGCCCTCTAGATGTTCGCTGGTTTCTTTTTATTATCCCCAGAGAGGAGAAGTGGGCATGTTGTTGGCAGGTGAAAAGTGCGGATTCTGTTTCAAAGAATTAAACAGGATCCGCATGGTCATCCGCTTCCTTTAAGAATCCTTTGTTTCATCAGCTGGGAAACCACCATGGTTCTATATACTCCCGTATGGGTGGGCACAGGTGACTGGCTTGTTCCAAGAAATATGCCACAGAGGTTTTCAAATAAAAAGTACATTGAAAATTATTTGCAGGTGTTCAGCGTTTCATCATAATTGCGACAACGTTTGTATGTGCCTTGAAACCCAAGATGGCTGCCACAGACATAACTATGCCGAGGCGTAGCTGACTTGGTTTTGCCGATTTTTGTTAGCGGAGACTGACAAGAAGCCATTCTTCTAAGTATCATGCCGCCATCATTTTTCCGTTGGTTAAAAATGAAGGGAAATTTTGGAACTTAGCATTATAATTAGTAGCTGGAGGGTACGGTTTTTTTTTTGTGTGTGGTCGATGTGGATGGGGGGGGTCAGGCCCTCTGTCAGTTCGCTGGTTAGTTTTTATTATCCCCAGAGAGGAGAAGTGGGCATGTGTTTGGCAGGTTAAAAGGGCAGATTCTGTTTCAGAGAATTAACGATGATCCCCATGGTCATCCCGTTCTTTAATAATCCTTTACTTCATCAGCTGGAAATCCACCATGGTTCTATATACTCCTCTTTGCGTGGGCACAGGTACCTGGCTTGTTCCAAGAAGTATGCTGGAGAGTTTTCAAATTAACCAGTACGTTGAAAATTATTTGCAGGTTTTCAGCGTTTCACCATAATTTTGATAACGTTTGTATGTGCCTCCTGAAACCCAAGAAGGCTGCAACGGACATAACTATGCTGAGGAGTAGCTGACTTGGTGTTGCCTATTTTTGTTAAGGAGACTGACAAGAAGCCATTCTTCTAAGTATCATCCCACCACCATTTTTCCATTGTTTTAAAATGCAGGGAAATTTTGCAAGTTAGCATTATAATTAGTAGCTGGAGGGTACGGTTTTTTTTTTTTTGTGTGTGTGGTCGATGTGGATGGGGGGATCAGGCCCTCTGTCACTTCGCTGGTTAGTTTTTATTATCCCCAGAGAGGAGAAGTGGGCATGGGTTTGGCAGGTGAAAAGGGCGGATTCTGTTTCAGAGAATTAACGATGATCCCCATGGTCATCCCGTTCCTTTAATAATCCTTAACTTCATCAGCTGGAAATCCACCATGGTTCTATATACTCCTCTTTGTGTGGGAACAAGTAACTGGCTTGGTCCAAGAAGTATGCCACAGAGCTTTTCAATTAACCACTACGTTGAAAATTATTTGCAGGTGTTCAGCGTTTCACCATAATTGTGATAACGTTTGTTTGTGCCTCCTGAAACCCAAGAAGGCTGCGACGGACATAACTATGCTGCGGAGTAGCTGACTTGGTGTTGCCTATTTTTGTTAGTGGAGACTGACAAGAATCCATTCTTCTAAATATCATCCCACCACCATTTTTCCATTGTTTTAAAATGCAGGGAAATTTTGAAAGTTAGTATTATAATTAGTAGCTGGAGAGTACTTTTTTTTTTTTTGTGGGGTCGGTGTGGATGGGGGTGCAAGGCCCTCTAGATGTTCGCTGGTTTCTTTTTATTATCCCCAGAGAGGAGAAGTGGGCATGTTGTTGGCAGGTGAAATGTGCGGATTCTGTTTCAAAGAATTAAACAGGATCCGCATGGTCATCCGCTTCCTTTAAGAATCCTTTGCTTCATCATCTGGGAAACCACCATGGTTCTATATACTCCCCTATGGGTGGGCACAGGTTACTGGCTTGTTCCAAGAAGTATGGCACAGAGCTTTTCAAATAAAAACTACATTGAAAATTATTTGCAGGTGTTCAGCGTTTCATCATAATTGCGACAACGTTTGTATGTGCCTTGAAACCCAAGATGGGTGCCACAGACATAACTATGCTGAGGCGTAGCTGACTTGGTTTTGCCGATTTTTGTTAGTGGAGCCTGACAAGAAGCCATTCTTCTAAGTATCATGCTGCCATCATTTTTCCATTGGTTAAAAATGAAGGGAAATTTTGGAAGTTAGCATTATAATTACTAGCTGGAGGGTACGGTTTTTTTTTTGTGTGTGGTCGATGTGGATGGGGGGGTCAGGCCCTGTGTTAGTTAGCTGGTTAGTTTTTATTATCCCCAGAGAGGAGAAGTGGGCATGTGTTTGGCAGGTGAAAAAGGCGGATTCTGTTTCAGAGAATTAAACAGGTTCCGCATGGTCATCTCCTTCCTTTAAGAATACTTTGCTTCATCAGCTGGGATTCCACCATGTTTCTGTATACTCCTCTATGCGTGGGCACAGGTACCTGGCTTGTTCCAAGAAGTATGCCGCAGAGCTTTTCAATTAACCACTACGTTGAAAATTATTTGCAGGTGTTCAGCCTTTCACCATAATTGTGATAACGTTTGTTTGTGCCTCCTCAAACCCAAGATGGCTGCCACGAACATAACTATGCTGAGGGGTAGCTGACTTGGTGTTGCCTATTTTTGTTAGTGGAGACTGACAAGAATCCATTCTTCTAAGTATCATCTCACCATCATTTTTCCATTGTTTAAAAATGCAGGAAAATTTTGCACGTTAGCATTATAATTAGTAGCTGGAGGCTACGGTGTTTTTTTTTTTTTTTTCCTGTGGGGTCGGTGTGGATGTGTTGGTCAGGCCCTCTGTCAGTTCGCTGGTTTGTTTTTATTATCCCCAGAGAGGAGAAGTGGGTATTAGTATGGCAGGTGAAAACTGCGGATCTGTTTCAGAGAATTAAACAGGATCCGCATGGTAATCCCGTTCCTTTAAGAATCCTTTGCTTCATGAGCTGGGAATCCACCATGGTTCTATATACTTCTCTATGCGTGGGCACAGGAAACTGGCTTGTTCCAAGAAGTATGCCTCAGAGCTTTTCAATTAACCAGTATGTTGAAAATCCTTTGCAGGTTTTCAGCGTTTCACCATAATTGTGATAACGTGTGTATGTGCCTACTGAAACCAAATATGGCTGCTACGGACATAACTATGCTGAGGCGTAGCTGACTTGGTGTTGCCTATTTTTGTCAGTGGAGACTGACAAGAAGCCATTCTTCTAAGTATCATCCCACCATCATTTCTCCATTGTTTAAAAATGCAGGGAAATTTTGCAAATTGGCATTATAATTAGTAGCTGGAGGGTAATTTTTTTTTTTGTGGCGTCGGTCAGGATGGGTGTTCAGGCCCTCTGTCAGATCGCTGGTTTGTTTTTATTATCCCGGGAGAAGAGTAGTGGGCATGTGTTTGGCAGGTGAAAAGTGCGGATTCTGTTTCAGAGAATTAAACAGGATCCGCATGGTCATCTCATTCCTTTAAGAATCCTTTGCTTCATCAGCTGGGATTCCACCATGTTTCTATATACTCCTCTATGCGTGGGCACAGGTACCTGGCTTGTTCCAAGAAGTATGCTGGAGAGTTTTCAAATTAACCAGTACATTGAAAATTATTTGCAGATTTTCAGCGTTTCACCATAATTTTGATAACGTTTGTATGTGCCTCCTGAAACCCAAGAAGGCTGCGACGGACATAACTATGCTGAGGAGTAGCTGACTTGGTGTTGCCTATTTTTGTTAGTGGAGACAGACAAGAAGCCATTCTTCTAAGTATCATCACACCACCATTTTTCCATTGTTTTAAAATGCAGAGAAATTTTGCAAGTTAGCATTATAATTAGTAGCTGGAGGTACGTTTTTTTTTTGTGTGTGTGGTCGATATGCATGGGGGGGTCAGGCCCTCTGTCAGTTCGCTGGTTAGTTTTTATTATCCCCAGAGAGGAGAAGTGGGCATGTGTTTGGCAGGT
Organism: Eulemur rufifrons; assembly: GCF_041146395.1. Classification (NCBI taxonomy): domain Eukaryota; kingdom Metazoa; phylum Chordata; class Mammalia; order Primates; family Lemuridae; genus Eulemur; species Eulemur rufifrons. Next base: position 25,482,858 of record NC_091007.1, on the reverse strand, counting down.
GAAAAGGGCGGATTCTGTTTCAGAGAATTAACGATGATCCCCATGGTCATCCCGTTCCTTTAATAATCCTTTACTTCATCAGCTGGAAATCCACCATGGTTCTATATACTCCTCTTTGCGTGGGAACAGGTAACTGGCTTGTTCCAAGAAGTATGCCGCAGAGCTTTTCAATTAACCACTACGTTGAAAATTATTTGCAGGTGTTCAGCGTTTCACCATAATTGTGATAACGTTTGTTTGTGCCTCCTGAAACCCAAGAAGACTGCGATGGACATAACTATGCGGAGGAGTAGCTGACTTGGTGTTGCCTATTTTTGTTAGTGGAGACTGACAAGAAGCCATTCTTCTAAGTCTCATCCCACCACCATTTTTCCATTGTTTTAAAATCCAGGGAAATTTTGCAAGTTAGCATTATCATTAGTAGCTGGAGGGTACGGTTTTTTTTTTTTTGTGTGGTCGATGTGGATGGGGGGGTCAGGCCCTCTGTCAGTTCGCTGGTTAGTTTTTATTATCCCCAGAGAGGAGAAGTGGGCATGTGTTTGGCAGGTGAAAAGGGCGGATTCTGTTTCAGAAAATTAACGATGATCCCCATGGTCATCCCGTTCCTTTAATAATCCTTTACTTCATCAGCTGGAAATCCACCATGGTTCTATATACTCCTCTTTGCGTGGGAACAGGTAACTGGCTTGTTCCAAGAAGTATGCCGCAGAGCTTTTCAATTAACCACTACGTTGAAAATTATTTGCAGGTGTTCAGCGTTTCACCATAATTGTGATAACCTTTTTTGTGCCTCCTGAAACCCAAGAAGGCTGCGACGGACATAAATATGCTGAGGCGTAGCTGACTTGGTTTTGCCTATTTTTGTTAGTGGAGACTGACAAGAAGCCATTCTTCTAAGTATCATCTCACCATCAGTTTTCCATTGTTTAAAAATGCTGGAAAATTTTGCAAGTTAGCATTATAATTAGTAGCTGGAGGCTACGGTGTTTTTTTGTTTTTTTTTTCCTGTGGGGTCGGTGTGGATGCGGGGGTCAGGCCCTCTGTCAGTTCGCTGGTTAGTTTTTATTATCCCCAGAGAGGAGAAGTGGGCATGTGTTTGGCAGGTGAAAAGGGCGGATTCTGTTTCAGAGAATTAACGATGATCCCCGTGGTCATCCCGTTCCTTTAATAATCCTTTTACTTCATCAGCTGGAAATCCACCATGGTTCTATATACTCCTCTTTGCGTGGGAACAGGTAACTGGCTTGTTCCAAGAAGTATGCCGCAGAGCTTTTCAATTAACCAGTACGTTGAAAATTATTTGCAGGTGTTCAGCGTTTCACCATAATTGTGATAACGTTTGTTTGTGACTCCTGAAACCCAAGAAGTCTGTGACCGACATAACTATGCTGAGGAGTAGCTGACTTGGTGTTGCCTATTTTTGTTTGTGGAGACTGACAAGAATCCATTCTTCTAAGTATCATCCCACCACCATTTTTCCATTGTTTTAAAATGCAGGGAAATTTTGCAAGTTAGCATTATAATTAGTAGCTGGAGGGTACGGTTTTTTTTGTGTGTGTGGTCGATGTGGATGGGGGGGTCAGGCCCTCTGTCAGTTCGCTGGTTAGTTTTTATTATCCCCAGAGAGGAGAATTGGGCATGTGTTTGGCAGGTGAAAAGTTCGGATTCTGTTTCAGAGAATGAAACAGGATCCGCATGCTCATCCCGTTCCTTTAGGAAACTTTTGCTTCATCAGCTGGGAATCCACCATGGTTCTATATACTCCTCTATGTTTGGGCACAGGTAACTGGCTTGTTCCAAGAAGTATGCCGCAGAGCTTTTCAATTAAGCAGTACGTTGAAAATTATTTGCAGGTTTTCAGCGTTTCACCATAATTCTTATAAGGTTTGTATGTGTCTCCTGAAACCCAATATGGCTGCCACGAACATAACTATGCTGAGGCGTAGCTGACTTCCTGTTGCCTATTTTTGTTAGTGGAGACTGACAAGAAGCAATTCTTCTAAGTATCATCCCACCATCATTTTTCCATTGTTTAAAAATGAAGGGAAATTTTGCAAGTTATCATTATAATTAGTAGCTGGAGGGTACTTTTTTTTTTTTTTTTGTGGGGTCAGTGTGGATGGGTTGGTCAGGCCCTCTGTCAGTTCGCTGGTTTGTTTTTATTATCCCCAGAGAGGAGAAGTGGGTATTAGTATGGCAGGTGAAAACTGTGGATCTGTTTCAGAGAATTAAACAGGATCCGCATGGTAATCCCGTTCCTTTAAGAATCCTTTGCTTCATTAGCTGAGAATCCAACATGGTTGCATATACTTCTCTATGCGTGGGCACAGGAAAATGGCTTGTTCCAAGAAGTTTGCCTCAGAGCTTTTCAATTAACCAGTATGTTGAAAATCCTTTGCAGGTTTTCAGCGTTTCACCATAATTGTGATAACGTATGTGCCTACTGAAACCAAATATGGCTGCTACGGACATAACTATGCTGAGGAGTAGCTGACTTGGTGTTGCCTATTTTTGTCAGTGGAGACTGACAAGAAGCCATTCTTCTAAGTATCATCCCACCATCATTTCTCCTTTGTTTAAAAATGCAGGGAAATTTTGCAAATTGGCATTATAATTAGTAGCTGGAGGGTAATTTTTTTTTTGTGGGGTCGGTCAGGATGGGTGTTCAGGCCCTCTGTCAGATCGCTGGTTTGTTTTTATTATCCCCAGAGAAGAGTAGTGGGCATGTGTTTGGCAGGTAAAATGTGCGGATTCTGTTTCAGAGAATTAAACAGGATCCGCATGGTCATCTCATTCCTTTAAGAATCCTTTGCTTCATCAGCTGGGATTCCACGATGTTTCTATATACTCCTCTATGCGTGGGCACAGGTACCTGGCTTGTTCCAAGAAGTATGCTGGAGAGTTTTCAAATTAACCAGTACGTTGAAAATTATTTGCTGGTTTTCAGCATTTCACCATAATTGTGATAACGTTTGTATGTGCCTCCTGAAACCCAAGAAGGCTGCGACGGACATAACTATGCTGAGGAGTAGCTGACTTGGTGTTGCCTATTTTTGTTAGTGGAGACAGACAAGAAGCCATTCTTCTAAGTATCATCCCACCACCATTTTTTCATTGTTTTAAAATGCAGGGAAATTTTGCAAGTTAGCATTATACTTAGTAGCTGGAGGGTACGGTTTTTTTGTGTGTGTGGTCGATGTGGATGGGAGGGTCAGGCCCTCTGTCAGTTCGCTGGTTAGTTTTTATTATCCCCAGAGAGGAGAAGTGGGCATGTATTTGGCAGGTGAAAAGGGCGGATTCTGTTTCAGAGAATTAACGATGATTCCCATGGTCATCCCGTTCCTTTAATAATCCTTTACTTCATCAGCTGGAAATCCACCATGGTTCTATATACTCCTCTTTGCATGGGAACAGGTAACTGGCTTGTTCCAAGAAGTATGCCACAGAGCTTTTCAATTAACCACTACGGTGAAAAATATTTGCAGGTGTTCAGCGTTTCACCATAATTGTGATAACGTTTGTTTGTGCCTCCTGAAACCCAAGAAGGCTGCCACGAACATAACTATGCTGAGGCGTAGCTGACTTGGTTTTGCCAATTTTTGTTAGTGGAGACTGACAAGAATCCATTCTTCTAAGTATCATCTCACCATCATTTTTCCATTGTTTAAAAATGCAGGAAAATTTTGCAAGTTAGCATTATAATTAGTAGCTGGAGGCTACGGTGTTTTTTGTTTTTTTTCCTGTGGGGTCGTTGTGGATGTGTTGGTCAGGCCCTCTGTCAGTTCGCTGGTTTGTTTTTATTATCCCCAGAGAGGAGAAGTGGGTATTAGTATGGCATGTGAAAACTGCGGATCTGTTTCAGAGAATTAAACAGGATCCGCATGGTAATCCCGTTCCTTTAAGAATCCTTTGCTTCATGAGCTGGAAATCCACCATGGTTCTATATACTTCTCTATGCGTGGGCACAGGAACTGGCTTGTTCCAAGAAGTATGCCTCAGAGCTTTTCAATTAACCAGTATGTTGAAAATCCTTTGCAGGTTTTCAGCGTTTCACCATAATTGTGATAACGTGTGTATGTGCCTACTGAAACCAAATATGGCTGCTACAGACATAACTATGCTGAGGCGTAGCTGACTTGGTGTTGCCTATTTTTGTCAGTGGAGACTGACAAGAAGCCATTCTTCTAAGTATCATCCCACCATCATTTCTCCATTGTTTAAAAATGCAGGGAAATTTTGCAAATTGGCATTATAATTAGTAGCTGGAGGGTACTTTTTTTTTTGTGGGGTCGGTCAGGATGGGTGTTCAGGCCCTCTGTCAGATCGCTGGTTTTTTTTTTATTGTCCCCAGAGAAGAGTAGTGGGCATGTGTTTGGCAGGTGAAAAGTGCAGATTCTATTTCAGAGAATTAAACAGGATCCGCATGGTCATCTCATTCCTTTAAGAATTCTTGGCTTCATCAGCTGGGATTCCACCATGTTTCTATATACTCCTCTATGCGTGAGCACAGGTACCTGGCTTGTTCCAAGAAGTATGCTGGAGAGTTTCCAAATTAACCAGTACGTTGAAAATTATTTGTAGATTTTCAGCGTTTCACCAAAATTTTGATAACCTTTGTATGTGCCTCCTGAAACCCAAGAAGGCTGGGACGGACATAACTATGCTGAGGAGTAGCTGACTTGGTGTTGCCTATTTTTGTTAGTGGAGACTGACAAGAAGCCATTCTTCTAAGTATCATCCCACCACCATTTTTCCATTGTTTTAAAATGCAGCGAAATTTTGCAAGTTAGCATTATAATTAGTAGCTGGAGAGTACTTTGTGTTTTTTTTTGTGGGGTCAGTGTGGATGGGGGTGCAAGGCCATCTAGATGTTCGCTAGTTTGTTTTTATTATCCCCAGAGAGGAGAAGGGGGCACGTTGTTGCCAGGTGAAAAGTGCGGATTCTGTTTCAAAGAATTAAACAGGATCTAAATGGTCATCTGCTTCCTGTAAGAATCCTTTGCTTCATCCGCTGGGAAACCACCATGGTTCTATATACTCCCGTATGGGTGGGCACAGGTTACTGGCTTGTTCCAAGAAGTATGCCACAGAGCTTTTCAAATAAAAAGTACATTGAAAATTATTTTCAGGTTTTCAGCGTTTCATCATAATTGCGACAACGTTTGTATGTGCCTTGAAACCCAAGATGGCTGCCACAGACATAACTATGCTGAGGCGTAGCTGACTTGATGTTGCCAATTTTTGTTAGTGGAGACTGACAAGAGCCATTCTTCTAAGTATCATCCCACCATCATTTCTCCGTTGTTTTAAAATGCAGGGAAATTTTGCAAGTTATGATTATAATTAGTAGCTGGAGGGTACTTTTTTTTTTTGTGGGGTCAGTGTGGATGGGTTGGTCAGGCCATCTGTCAATTCCCTGGTTTGTTTTTATTATCCCCAGAGAGGAGAAGTGGGCATGTGTTTGGCAGGTGAAAAGTGCGGATTCTGTTTCAGAGAATTAAACAGGATCCGCATGGTCATCTCATTCCTTTAAGAATACTTTGCTTCATCAGCTGGGATTCCACCATGTTTCTATATACTCCTCTATGCGTGGGCACAGGTACCTGGCTTGTTCCAAGAAGTATGCTGGAGAGTTTTCAAATTAACCAGTACGTTGAAAATTATTTGCTGGTTTTCAGCGTTTCACCATAATTTTGATAACGTTTGTATGTGCCTCCTGAAACCCAAGAAGGCTGCGATGGACATAACTATGCTGAGGAGTAGCTGACTTGGTGTTGCCTATTTTTGTTAGTGGAGACTGACAAGAAGCCATTCTTCTAAGTATCATCCCACCACCATTTTTCCATTGTTTTAAAATGCAGGGAAATTTTGCAAGTTAGCATTATACTTAGTAGCTGGAGGGTACGGTTTTTTTTTTTTGTGTGTGGTCCATGTGGATGAGGGGGTCAGACCCTCTGTCAGTTCACTGGTTAGTTTTTATTATCGCCAGAGAGGGGAAGTGGGCATGTGTTTGGCAGGTGAAAAGGGCGGATTCTGTTTCAGAGAATTAACGATGATCCCCATGGTCATCCCGTTCCTTTAATAATCCTTTACTTCATCAGCTGGAAATCCACCATGGTTCTATATACTCCTCTTTGCGTGGGAACAGGTAACTGGCTTGATCCAAGAAGTATGTCCCAGAGCTTTTCAATTAACCACTACGTTGAAAATTATTTGCAGGTGTTCAGCGTTTCACCATAATTGTGATAACGTTTGTTTGTGCCTCCTGAAACCCAAGAAGGCTGCGACGGACATAACTATGCTGAGGCATAGCTGACTTGGTTTTGCCTATTTTTGTTAGTGGAGACTGACAAGAATCCATTCTTCTAAGTATCATCTCACCATCATTTTTCCATTGTTTAAAAATGCAGGAAAATTTTGCAAGTTAGCATTATAATTAGTAGCTGGAGGCTACGGTGTTTTTTTTTTTTTTTCCTGTGGGGTCGGTGTCGATGTGTTGGTCAGGCCCTCTGTCAGTTCGCTGGTTAGTTTTTTTTATCACCAGAGAGGAGAAGTGGGCATGTGTTTGGCAGGTGAAAATGGCGGATTCTGTTTCAGAGAATTAACGATGATCCCCATGGTCATCCCGTTCCTTTAATAATCCTTTACTTCATCAGCTGGAAATCCACCATGGTTCTATATACTCCTCTTTGCGTGGGAACAGGTAACTGGCTTGTTCGAAGAAGTATGCCGCAGAGATTTTCAATTAACCGGTACGTTGAATATTATTTGCAGGTGTTCAGCGTTTCACCATAATTGTGATAACGTTTGTTTGTGCCTCCTGAAACCAAAGAAGGCTGAGACGGACATAACTATGCTGAGGCGTAGCTGACTTGGTTTTGCCTATTTTTGTTAGTGGAGACTGACAAGAATCCATTCTTCTAAGTATCATCTCACCATCATTTTTCCATTGTTTTAAAAGGCAGGGAAACTTTGCAAGTTAGCATTATACTTAGTAGCTGGAGGGTACGGTTTTTTTGTGTGTGTGGTCGATGTGGATGGGGGGGTCAGGCCCTCTGTCAGTTTGCTGGTTAGTTTTTATTATCCCCAGAGAGGAGAAGTGGGCATGTGTTTGGCAGGTGAAAAGGGCGGATTCTGTTTCAGAGAATTAACGATGATCCCCATGGTCATCCCGTTCCTTTAATAATCCTTTACTTCATCAGCTGGAAATCCACCATGGTTCTATATACTCCTCTTTGCGTGGGAACAGGTAACTGGCTTCTTCCAAGAAGTATGCCGCAGAGCTTTTCTATTAACCACTACGTTGAAAATTATTTGCAGGTGTTCAGCGTTTCACCATAATTGTCATAATGTTTGTTTGTGCCTCCTGAAACCAAAGAAGTCTGCGACGGACATAACTATGCTGAGGCGTAGCTGACTTGGTTTTGCCTATTTTTGTTAGTGGAGACTGACAAGAAGCCATTTTTCTAACTATCATCCCACCACCATTTTTCCATTGTTTTAAAATGCAGGGAAATTTTGCAAGTTAGCATATTAATTAGTAGCTGGAGGGTACAGGTTTTTCTTTTTTTGTGTGGTCGATGTGGATGGGGGGGTCAGGCCCTCTTTCAGTTCGCTGGTTAGTTTTTATTATCACCAGAGAGGAGAAGTGGGCATGTGTTTGGCAGGTGAAAAGGGCGGATTCTGTTTCAGAGAATTAACGATGATCCCCATGGTCATCCCTTTCCTTTAATAATCCTTTACTTGATCAGCTGGAAATCCACCATGGTTCTATATACTCCTCTTTGCGTGGGAACAGGTAACTGGCTTGTTCCAAGAAGTATGCCGCAGAGCTTTTCAATTAACCATTACGTTGAAAATTATTTCCAGGTGTTCAGCGTTTAACCCTAACCAGAACCCCTAAAGATAACCCTGAACCCTATCCCTAACCCCAGCAGTAAATTTTAACCCTAAACCTAAGCCCAACCCGTAACCCTAATCCTATCCTTTTACCCTAAAACTAACCCCTAAACCTAACCCCTATACCTCACCCTAACTCTAACCCCAATCCTAAATCTAACCATACCCCTTCATAAAACACTAACTCCTAACCGCTAACCCTAACACTAACCAAAAACCCTAATCACTAATCCCTAACCCTAACGCTTAACCTTTACCCTAACCGTTAACCCTCACCCTAAATCTTAACACTGACCCTAACCTTAACCTTTAACTCTAAGCCTAACCCCTAACCCTACAGTTAGGAAGACCCTTAATGCTAATGGGATCCCTTATCCCTAACCCTAACACTACAGCTAAAAATAACCCTAACCTTGGATCCTTAAACCTAACCCCTAACACTTACTTTAACCCAAACCCTAACCCTAATCCTAAGCATTAAACCTAACCCTATCTCTTAACCCTAATGCTAGCCCTTACCCTAAGCCTAGATCTAACCCTAAATCTAACCTACCGCCTAATTCTAACCTTAAGCCCTAATGCTAACACTAACCCTGAACCCTAAACCTACCCTTAACCCTTAACACTAACCCTATCCGTGAACCTTAACCCTGATCCTAACCATTACCCGCACCCAAGCATTTAACCCTGACCCTAACCCTAATCCTTAATGCTAACCCTAACACTAAACCCTAACCCTAAGCCCAACACTTAACCCTAATCCTATCCCTTAACCCTAATCCTAACCCTAACCCTAATCCTAACCCCTAAACGTAACCCTAACCGTGACCAGTAAACCTAACCCTAACCTCTAACACAAACCATAGCACATAACTCTAACCCTAAAACTAACCCTAACCCTAACCCTAACCCTAAACCCTAACTCTTAACCTTAACCCTAAGCATTAACTCTCACGCTAACCTTTAATCCTAACCCTAATCCTAATCTTCAACCCTAAACCTAACACTTAACCCTAAACGTCTACCAAACCCTAACCCCTCATCTTAACCCTACACGTAAACCTCAACCCTAAACCAAAGTGTAACCGTTAAACCTAAGAGTAACCTTTAACCCTAACCCTAATCCCTAACCCTAAGCCCTCACCCTAACACTAAACTTCATCCTTAACCCTAACCAGAATCCTAACCCTAAATCTAATTCTCAGACTTCTTGCTTTCTTAGAGTTTAGAAAGCCTGCAATCCTCCCATGCCATGCGTGAAAGGAGGCTCTCCCACTGTGTCCTGCATGAAACCCACGGGCCCATACCCAGAGTATGATAGAGTGGGTTCCCGGGTACAATCCCAGCCCCCTAAACTCCCCCCGCCCGCCTAATGCAGACAGGGCCCATGCGCTAAGCATCAACAATACCTTTAACAGATAACCCTAACCCTGAACATAACACCCAACCCTGTTCCTATTTCTCCCCTTAACACGTAAACCTCACCGTGCGCCTAACTTTAACCTCTTATCCTAACGTTAATGCATAACCCATTTCCTGAGAACAACCCCTATCCCATAATTCTAACCCTATCTCCTAGTCATCACTGGAACACCTAATCCCTAACCCTAATTCTAAACCGCTAACCCTAACCGTAACCCTACCTACAACCCTAACACTGACAGTAACCCTTACTTCTAACCCCAACGCTATGCCTAACAAAAACCCTAACCCTTGACCCTAACCCTTCACCCTAACCCCTAAGCCTTACCCTAACCCTTAACCCTAATCCTAATCCTAACCATTAAACCTAACCCTAGCTCTTAAAGCTAACCCTAAACCTTACCCTCACGACTAGACCTAACCCTGACACTAACCTAACACCTAACGCTAACCAGAACCCCTAAAGCTAACCCTGAACCCTATCCCTAACCCCAGCAGTAAACTTTAACCCTAAACCTAAGCCCAACCCGTAACCCTAATCCTATCCTTTTACCCTAAAACTAACCCCTAAACCTAACCCCTATACCTCACCCTAACTCTAACCCCAATCCTAATTCTAACCATACCCCTTCATAAAACACTAATTCCTAACCGCTAACAATAACACTAACCAAAAATCCTAATCACTAATCCCTAACCCTAACGCTTAACCTTTACCCTAACCGTTAACCCTCACCCTAAATCTTAACACTGACCCTAACCTTAACCTTTAACTCTAAGCCTAACCCTTAACCCTACAGTAAGGAAGACCCTTAATGCTAATGGGATCCCTTATCCCTAACCCTAACACTACAGCTTAAAATAACCCTAACCTTGGATCCTTAAACCTAACCCCTAACACTTACTTTAACCACAAACCCTAACCCTAATCCTAAGCATTAAATCTAAACCTATCTCTTAACCCTAACGCTAGCCCTTACCCTAACGCCTAGATCTAACCCTAAATCTAACCTACCGCCTAATCCTAACCTTAAGCCCTAATGCTAACTCTAACCCTGAACCCTAAACCTATCCGTAACCCTTAACACTAACCCTATCCTTGAACCTTAACCCTGACCCTAACCATTAACCACACCCAAGCCTTTAATCCTGACCCTACCCCTAATCCTTAATGATAACCCTAACACTAAACCCTAACCCTAAGCCCAACACTTAACCCTAATCCTATCCCTTTACCCTAACCCTAATCCTAACCCCTAAACGTAACCCTAACCGTGACCAGTAAACCTAACCCTAACGTCTAACACAAACCATAGCACATAACTCTAACCCTAAAACTAACCCTAACCCTAACCCTAACCCTAAACCCTAACTCTTAACCTTAACCCTAAGCATTAACTCTCACGCTAACCTTTAATCCTAACCCTAATCCTAATCTTCAACCCTAAACCTAACACTTAACCCTAAACGTCTACCAAACCCTAACCCCTCATCTTAACCCTACACGTAAACCTCAACCCTAAACCAAAGTGTAACCGTTAAACCTAAGAGTAACCTTTAACCCTAACCCTAATCCCTAACCCTAAGCCCTCACCCTAACACTAAACTTCATCCTTAACCCTAACCAGAATCCTAACCCTAAATCTAATTCTCAGACTTCTTGCTTTCTTAGAGTTTAGAAAGCCTGCAATCCTCCCATGCCATGCGTGAAAGGAGGCTCTACCACTGTGTCCTGCATGAAACCCACGGGCCCATACCCAGAGTATGATAGAGTGGGTTCCCGGGTACAATCCCAGCCCCCTAAACTCCCCCCGCCCGCCTAATGCAGACAGGGCCCGTGGGCTAAGCATAAACAATACCTTTAACAGATAACCCTAACCCTGAACATAACACCCAACCCTGTTCCTATTTCTCCCCTTAACACGTAAACCTCACCGTGCGCCTAACTTTAACCTCTTATCCTAACGTTAATGCATAACCCATTTCCTGAGAACAACCCCTATCCCATAATTCTAACCCTATCTCCTAGTCATCACTGGAACACCTAATCCCTAACCCTAATTCTAAACCGCTAACCCTAACCGTAACCCTACCTACAACCCTAACACTGACAGTAACCCTTACTTCTAACCCCAACGCTATGCCTAACAAAAACCCTAAGCCTTGACCCTAACCCTTCACCCTAACCCCTAAGCCTTACCCTAACCCTTAACCCTAATCCTAATCCTAACCATTAAACCTAACCCTAGCTCTTAAAGCTAACCCTAAACCTTACCCTCACGACTAGACCTAACCCTGACACTAACCTAACACCTAACGCTAACCAGAACCCCTAAAGCTAACCCTGAACCCTATCCCTAACCCCAGCAGTAAACTTTAACCCTAAACCTAAGCCCAACCCGTAACCCTAATCCTATCCTTTTACCCTAAAACTAACCCCTAAACCTAACCCCTATACCTCACCCTAACTCTAACCCCAATCCTAATTTTAACCATACCCCTTCATAAAACACTAATTCCTAACCGCTAACAATAACACTAACCAAAAATCCTAATCACTAATCCCTAACCCTAACGCTTAACCTTTACCCTAACCGTTAACCCTCACCCTAAATCTTAACACTGACCCTAACCTTAACCTTTAACTCTAAGCCTAACCCTTAACCCTACAGTAAGGAAGACCCTTAATGCTAATGGGATCCCTTATCCCTAACCCTAACACTACAGCTAAAAATAACCCTAACCTTGGATCCTTAAACCTAACCCCTAACACTTACTTTAACCACAAACCCTAACCCTAATCCTAAGCATTAAATCTAAACCTATCTCTTAACCCTAACGCTAGCCCTTACCCTAACGCCTAGATCTAACCCTAAATCTAACCTACCGCCTAATCCTAACCTTAAGCCCTAATGCTAACTCTAACCCTGAACCCTAAACCTATCCGTAACCCTTAACACTAACCCTATCCTTGAACCTTAACCCTGACCCTAACCATTAACCACACCCAAGCATTTAATCCTGACCCTACCCCTAATCCTTAATGATAACCCTAACACTAAACCCTAACCCTAAGCCTAACACTTAACCCTAATCCTATCCCTTTACCCTAACCCTAATCCTAACCCCTATACGTAACCCTAACCGTGACCAGTAAACCTAACCCTAACCTCTAACACAAACCATAGCACATAACTCTAACCCTAAAACTAACCCTAACCCTAACCCTAACCCTAAACCCTAACTCTTAACCTTAACCCTAAGCATTAACTCTCACGCTAACCTTTAATCCTAACCCTAATCCTAATCTTCAACCCTAAACCTAACACTTAACCCTAAACGTCTACCAAACCCTAACCCCTCATCTTAACCCTACACGTAAACCTCAACCCTAAACCAAAGTGTAACCGTTAAACCTAAGAGTAACCTTTAACCCTAACCCTAATCCCTAACCCTAAGCCCTCACCCTAACACTAAACTTCATCCTTAACCCTAACCAGAATCCTAACCCTAAATCTAATTCTCAGACTTCTTGCTTTCTTAGAGTTTAGAAAGCCTGCAATCCTCCCATGCCATGCGTGAAAGGAGGCTCTCCCACTGTGTCCTGCATGAACCCCACGGGCCCATACCCAGAATATGATAGAGTGGGTTCCCGGGTACAATCCCAGCCCCCTAAACTCCCCCCGCCCGCCTAATGCAGACAGGGCCCGTGCGCTAAGCATAAACAATACCTTTAACAGATAACCCTAACCCTGAACATAACACCCAACCCTGTTCCTATTTCTCCCCTTAACACGTAAACCTCACCGTGCGCCTAACTTTAACCTCTTATCCTAACGTTAATGCATAACCCATTTCCTGAGAACAACCCCTATCCCATAATTCTAACCCTATCTCCTAGTCATCACTGTGACACCTAATCCCTAACCCTAATTCTAAACCGCTAACCCTAACCGTAACCCTACCTACAACCCTAACACTGACAGTAACCCTTACTTCTAACCCCAACGCTATGCCTAACAAAAACCCTAACCCTTCACCCAAACCCCTAAGCCTTACGCTAACCCTTAACCCTAATCCTAATCCTAACCATTAAACCTAACCCTAGCTCTTAAAGCTAACCCTAAACCTTACCCTCACGACTAGACCTAACCCTGACACTAACCTAACACCTAACCCTAACCAGAACCCCTAAAGCTAACCCTGAACCCTATCCCTAACCCTAGCAGTAAACTTTAACCCTAAACCTAAGCCCAACCCATAACCCTAATCCTATCCTTTTACCCTAAAACTAACCCCTAAACCTAACCCCTATACCTAACCCTAACTCTAACCCCAATCCTAATTCTAACCATACCCGTTCATAAAACACGAACTCCTAACCTCTAACCCTAACACTAACCAAAAACCATAATCGCTAATCCCTAACCCTAACGCTTAACCTTCAACCTAACCGTTAACCCTCACCCTAATTCTTAACACTGACCCTAACCTTAACCTTTAACTCTAAGCCTAACCCTTAACCCTACAGTAAGGAAGACCCTTAATGCTAATGGTATCCCTTATCCCTAACCCTAACACTACAGCTAAAAGTAACCCTAACCTTTGATCCTTAAACCTAACCCCTAACACTTGCTTTAACCCCAAACCCTAACCCTAATCCTAAGCATTAAACCTAACCCTATCTCTTAACCCTAACCCTAGCCCTTACCCTAACGCCTAGTTCTAACCCTAAATCTAACCTCCCGCCTAATCCTAACCTTAAGCACTAATGCTAACGCTAACCCTGAACCCTAAACCTACCCGTAACCCTTAACACTAACCCTATCCGTAATCCTTAACGCTGACCCTAACCATTACCCGCACCCAAGCATTTAACCCTGACCCTAACCCTAATCCTTAATGATAACCCTAACACTAAACCCTAACCCTAAGCCCAACACTTAACCCTAATCCTATCCCTTAACCCTAACCCTAACCGTAACCCTAATGCTAACCCCTAAACGTAACCCTAACCGTGAACAGTAAACCTAACCCTAACCTCTAACACAAACCATAGCACATAACTCTAACCCTAAAACTAACCCTAACCCTAACCCTAACCCTAAACCCTAACTCTTAACCTTAACCCTAAGCGTTAACTCTCACGCTAACCTTTAATCCTAACCCTAATCTTAATCTTCAACCCTAAACCTAACACTTAACCCTAACCCTGTACCAAACCCTGACCCCTCATCTTAACCCTAACCTTAAACCTCAACCCTAAACCAAAGTGTAACCGTTAAATCTAAGAGTAACCTTTAACCCTAACCGTAATCCCTAACCCTAAGCCCTCACCCTAACACTAATCTTCATCCTTAACCCTAACCATAACCCTAACCCTAAATCTAATTCTCAGACTTCTTGCTTTCTTAGAGTTTAGAAAGCCTGCAATCCTCCCACGCCATGCGTGAAAGGAGGCTCTGCCACAGTGTCCTGCATGAAACCCAGAGGCCCATACACTGCGTGCGGTAGAGTGGGTTCCCAGCGACCATCACAGACACCTAACTTTGCCTCCTAGGGCATACAGGGCCCGTGCCCTAAGCATAAACCCTACCCCTCACCCATATGCCTAACCCACAACATAACACCTAACCCTGATCCTACTGCTCACCTTAACAGGTAAACCTCACCATAACCCTAACTTTAACCCCATATCTTAACGTTAATGCATGACACCCTGAGAACAAGCCCTATACCGTCATTATAAACCTAACTCCTAGCTATAACCGTAACACCTAATCCCTAATTCTGAAACGCCAACCCTAACCTTAACCCGACCAACAACACTAAAACTAACCCTAACCCCTTACCCTAACCCTCTCCTAAAAGTAACCCTAACCGTTGATCCTTCGTCATAACCCCTAACCTTAACCCTAACCCTTAACCCTATTCCCAATCCTAACCATTAAACAGAACCCTAACTCTTAACCCTAACCCTAACCTTTACCCTAATGCCTAGAGATCTAACCCCAACACTGACCTACAGTTAACACTAACCCCAACACCTAATGTTAACCTTAAACCTGAACCAAGCTCCTAACCCTTAACCCTAACACTATCCCTAACCCCTAAGCCTAACCCCAACTGTTAACCCTCTAACCCTCACCCTGAATCCTAACCCTATCCCTTAACCTGAACCCCTAACCCTAACGCTAACTCCAACCCTAAACCTTACCCTGGCCCCCTAACCCAGACTTAACACCTTACCCCTAACACTAACTCTAACCCTAACCACTAATCCCTAGCACCTAACCCTGACTCGAAACCTAACCCCTAACACGAAAAACCCTAACCCCAACCCCAACCCTAATTCTCACACTACTTCCATTCCCAGAGTGAAGCAAGCCTACAATACAGCCATGCCATGTGTGAGATGAGGCTCCGCCTGAGTCCTGCATGGAGGTCCTGTCCCATGGCCCAGGGAATGATGTTGTGCTTTCGTGGTGACTCTGACCGCACCCCTCTCACCGTAGATTAACCAGGTCCTGTGCCCTTAAACTGACCACTAAAGCTAAGCCCTACACCAACGCTAACCCCTGACCCTGAACCTAAGCCCCGACCCTAAAGCCCAACATTAACTCTAGACCCTTACCCTAAACCTAATCCCTAACCCTAATGCTAACCCCTAAACCCAACCCTAACCGTGAACAGTAAACCTAACCCTAACCCCTAACACAAACCATAGCACATAACTCTAACCCTAAATCTAACCCTAAGCCTAACCGTAAACCCTAACTCTTAACCTTAACCCTAAGTGTTAATTCTCACGCTAACCTTTAATCCTAACCCTAATCCTAATCTTCAACCCTAAACCTAACACTTAACCCTAAACGTCTACCAAACCCTAACCCCTCATCTTAACCCTAACCGTAAACCTCAACCCTAAACCAAACTGTAACCGTTAAACCTAAGAGTAACCTTTAACCCTAACCCTAATCCCTAACCTTAAGCCCTCACCCTAACACTAAACTTCATCCTTAACCCTAACCAGAATCCTAACCCTAAATCTAATTCTCAGACTTCTTGCTTTCTTAGAGTTTAGAAAGCCTGCAATCCTCCCATGCCATGCGTGAAAGGAGGCTCTACCACTGTGTCCTGCATGAAACCCACGAGCCCATACCCAGAGTATGATAGAGTGGGTTCCCGGGTACAATCCCAGCCCCCTAAACTCCCCCCGCCCGCCTAATGCAGACAGGGCCCGTGCGCTAAGCATAAACCCTACGCCTCACCCATATGCCTAACCCACAACATAACACCTAACCCTGATCCTACTGCTCACCTTAACAGGTAAACCTCACCATAACCCTAACTTTAACCCCATATCTTATTATTTTTTTTTTTTTTGAGACAGAGTCTCACTCTGTTGCCCGGGCTAGAGTGAGTGCCGTGGCGTCAGTCTAGCTCACAGCAACCTCAAACTCCTGGGCTTAAGTGATCCTACTGCCTCAGCCTCCTGAGTAGCTGGGACTACAGACATGCGCCACCATGCCCGGCTAATTTTTTGTATATATATATTTTAGTTGTCCGTATAATTTCTTTCTATTTTTAGTAGAGCCGGGGTCTCACTCTTGCTCAGGCTGGTCTCGAACTCCTGACCTTGAGCGATCCACCCGACTCGGCCTCCCAGAGTGCTAGGATTACAGGCGTGAGCCACCACGCCCGGCCTTAACCCCATATCTTAACGTTAATGCATGACACCCTGAGAACAAGCCCTATACCGTCATTATAACCCTAACTCCTAGCTATAACCGTAACACCTAATCCCTAATTCTGAAACGCCAACCCTAACCTTAACCCGACCAACAAAACTAACACTAACCCTAAACCCTTACCCTAACCCTACGCCTAAAAGTAACCCTAACCGTTGATCCTTCGTCATAACCCCTAACCTTAAACCTAACCCTTAACCCTATTCCCAATCCTAACCATTAAACAGAACCCTAACTCTTAACCCTAACCCTAACCTTTACCCTAATGCCTAGAGATCTAACCCCAACACTGACCTACAGTTAACACTAACCCCAACCCCTAATGCTAACCTTAAACCTGAACCAAGCTCCTAACCCTTAACCCTAACACTATCCCTAACCCCTAAGCCTAACCCCAACTGTTAACCCTCTACCCCTCACCCTGAATCCTAACCCTATCCCTTAACCCGAACCCCTAACCCTAACGCTAACTCCAACCCTAAACCTTACCCTGGCCCCCTAACCCAGACTTAACACCTTACCCCTAACACTAACTCTAACCCTAACCACTAATCCCTAGCACCTAACCCTGACTCGAAACCTAACCCCTAACACGAAAAACCCTAATCCCAACCCCAACACTAATTCTCACACTACTTCCATTCCCAGAGTGAAGAGAGCTTACAATACAGCCATGCCATGTGTGAGATGAGGCTCCGCCTGAGTCCTGCATGGAGGTCCTGTCCCAAGGCCCAGGGAATGATGCTGTGCTTTGGTGGTGACTCCGACCGCACCCCTCTCACCGTAGATTAACCAGGTCCTGTGCCCTTAAACTGACCGCTAAAGCTAAGCCCTACCACCAACGCTAACCCCTGACCCTTAACCTAAGCCCCGAGCCTAAAGCCCAACATTAACTCTAGACCCTTACCCTAAACCTAATCCCTAACCCTAATGCTAACCCCTAAACCCAAACCTAACCGTGAACAGTAAACCTAACCCTAACCCCTAACACAAACCATAGCACATAACTCTAACCCTAAATCTAACCCTAAGCCTAACCGTAAACCCTAACTCTTAACCTTAACCCTAAGCGTTAATTCTCACGGTAACCTTTAATCCTAACCCTAATCCTAATCTTCAACCCTAAACCTAACACTTAACCCTAAACGTCTACCAAACCCTAACCCCTCATCTTAACCCTAACCGTAAACCTCAACCCTAAATCGAACTGTAACCGTTAAACCTAAGAGTAACTTTTAACCCTAACCCTAATCCCTAACCTTAAGCCCTCACCCTAACACTAAACTTCATCCTTAACCCTAACCAGAATCCTAACCCTAAATCTAATTCTCAGACTTCTTGCTTTCTTAGAGTTTAGAAAGCCTGCAATCCTCCCATGCCATGCGTGAAAGGAGGCTCTACCACTGTGTCCTGCATGAAACCCACCGGCCCATACCCAGAGTATGATAGAGTGGGTTCCCAGGTACAATCCCAGCCCCCTAAACTCCCCCGCCCACCTAGTGCAGACAGGGCCCGTGCGCTAAGCATAAACAATACCTTTAACAGATAACCCTAACCCTGAACATAACACCCAACCCTGTTCCTATTTCTCCCCTTAACACGTAAACCTCACCGTGCACCTAACTTTAACCTCTTATCCTAACGTTAATGCATAACCCATTCCCTGAGAACAACCCCTATCCCATAATTCTAACCCTATCTCCTAGGCATAACTGGAACACCTAATCCCTAACCCTAATTCTAAACCGCTAACCCTAACCGGAACCCTACCTACAACCCTAACACTGACAGTAACCCTTACTTCTAACCCCAACGCTATGCCTAACAAAAACCCTAACCCTTCACCCAAACCCCTAAGCCTTACGCTAACCCTTAACCCTAATCCTAATCCTAACCATTAAACCTAACCCTAGCTCTTAAAGCTAACCCTAAACCTTACCCTCACGACTAGACCTAACCCTGACACTAACCTAACACCTAACGCTAACCAGAACCCCTAAAGCTAACCCTGAACCCTATCCCTAACCCTAGCAGTAAACTTTAACCCTAAACCTAAGCCCAACCCATAACCCTAATCCTATCCTTTTACCCTAAAACTAACCCCTAAACCTAACCCCTATACCTAACCCTAACTCTAAACCCAATCCTAATTCTAACCATACCCCTTCATAAAACACGAACTCCTAACCTCTAACCCTAACACTAACCAAAAACCCTAATCGCTAATCCCTAACCTTAACGCTTAACCTTTACCCTAACCGTTAACCCTCACCCTAATTCTTAACACTGATCCTAACCTTCACCTTTAACTCTAAGCCTAACCCTTAACCCTACAGTAAGGAAGACCCTTAATGCTAATGGGATCCCTTTTCCCTAACCCTAACACTACAGCTAAAAATAACCCTAACCTTTGATCCTTAAACCTAACCCCTAACACTTACTTTAACCCCAAACCCTAACCCTAATCCTAAGCATTAAACCTAACTCTATCTCTGAACCCTAACCCTAGCCCTTACCCTAACGCTTAGATCTAACCCTAAATCTAACCTCCTGCCTAATCCTAACCTTAAGCCCTAATGCTAACTCTAACCCTGAACCCTAAACCTACCCATAACCCTTAACACTAACGCTATCCGTAAACCTTAACCCTGACCCTAACCATTACCCGCACCCAAGCATTTAACCCTGACCCTAACCCTAATCCTTAATGATAACGCTAACACTAAACCCTAACCCTAAGCCCAACACTTATCCATAATACTATCCTTTAACCCTAAGCCTAATCCTAACCCCTAACGCTAAACCTAACCCTAACCGCAACCCTAACCCTCAATCTTGAAACTTACCATTAACCCTGACACTAACCCTTAACCCTAACCCTACTCCTAATCCTTATCCATAAGGCTAATACTGAAGCCTAACCCTGTGCCAAACGCTAAACCCAAACCTTAACCCTAACCCTGAATCTTAAACGTAAACCTAACTGTAACTGTTAAACCTAACACTAACATTTAACCCTAACACCTAACCCTAAGACTCCACCCTAACACTAATCTTCATCCCTAAACATTACCATAATCCTACCCCTAAATCTAATTCTCAGACTTCTTGCTTTCTCAGAGTTTAGAAAGCCTACAATCCTCCCATGCCATGAGTTAAAGGGTGCTCTGCCACTGTGTCCTGCATGAAACCCAGGAATCCACACCCAGCGTTCAATAGAGTGTGTTCCCGGGGACAATCCTATCCCCCTAACCCCCGCCCGCCGCCCAGTGCAGACAGGGCCTGTACGCTAAGTATAAGCACTGCCCCTAACAGATAACCCTCACCCTGAACATAACACCTAACCATGATCCTATTCCTAAACGTAAACCATAAACCTCCCCGTAATGCTAACTTATCCCCTTAAATTAACGTTAATGCATAACACCCTGAGAAGAAGCCCTATCCCATAATTCTAATCCTAAACCATAGTCATAACCATAACACCTCATCCCTATTTCTAAAATGAAAACCCTAACTTTCACCCTATCACAACCCTAACCCTAACCCTATCCCCTAACCCTAAGCCCTCACCCTATCACTAATCTTCATCCCTAAACCGTGCCGTAATTTTAACCCTAAATCTAATTCTCAGACTTCTTGTTTACTCAGAGTTTTGAAAGCCTACAATCCTACTAAGCCATGCATGAAAGCCGGCTCTGCCACAGTGTCCGGCATGAAACCGAGAGGCCCATACACTGCGTGGGATAGAGTGTGTTCTCAGCGACCATCACAGACTCCTAACTTCGCCTCCTAGTGCATACAGGGCCCATGCCCTAAGCATAAACCCTACCCGTCACCCGTAACCCTAACCCAGAACATAACACCTAACCCTGATCCTACTGCTCACCTCAACACGTAAACCTCACCGTAACCCTAAGTTCAACCCCTTATCTTAACGTTAATGCATGACACCCTGAGAACAAGCCTATACCGTAATTCTAACCCTAACTCCTAGCCATAACCATAACACCTAATCCCTAATTCTGAAACGCCAACCCTAACCTTAACCCTACCAACACTAACCCTAACCCTAACTCTTAACCATAACACTAACCTTTACCCTAATGCCTAGAGTTTTAACCCCAACACTGACCTACAGTTACACTAAACCTACCCTCTAATGCTAACCTTAAACCTGAACCAGAAACCTAACCCTTAACCCTAACCCTATCCCTAACCCCCTTACCCTAACTCTAACTGTAAACCCTCACCCTAACCCTCAACCCTCACCCTAACCTTAAACCTTAATCCTAACCATGCGTGAGATGAGCCTCTGCCTTTGTCCTGCATGACAGTTGAAGCCCAACACCCAGGGTACGCTGAAGTGGGGACGCAGCCTTGCTCCACATCCACAGTGTCCCGTACGTTAGACAGGGCCCGTGCCCTAACACACACCGTTAAACGTAAGCCCTAACCCTATCTCTAAACCAAACCCTTAGTAAGCCCTGAATCTAACTCCTAACAGTAACCCTAATCCCTGACCCTTACTCTTGCCTCTCACCCTAAACCTAAACCCAACCACTAAACATAATCCTAATCTCTAACCCTAACAGTAATCCTAACCCTAATTCTAACCTAAAACCCTAACCCCTAAACCTAATCCTAGTCCCTAACACCTAACCTTACCCTAAACCCAATTCCAATTCTCAGACTTCTTCAATTCAAAAACTTAAAAAAGCCTACAATCCACCAATGCCGTGTCTGAGATGAGGGTCCGCCCCTATGTCCTGCATGACAGGCAGGCTCCAATGCCCAGGGTACTATGGAGTGGGGTCCGGGGGTCTGGAGGCTTGCTAAACTCCAGTTTGGAAGAATTGCTATAGTCATATATAGGGATGCTTACATTTACTGATAGAAAGCAACTATTGGTGTGTGATTGGTAGGCTTGCCTTACTCTAGTTTGGATGAAGAAACTGAATCATATATAGGAATATTAGCTTTGAGTTAGAGGAAGCATCTATGGGGGGTGCTTTTTTGGCTTGTTAAACTCTGGTTTGGAAGAAGTTCGAGAGTCTTATATAGGAACGATATCATTCATTCAGAGAAAGCAATTATAGGGAGTTGGTTTGTAGGCTTGCTAAGCTCTAGTTTGGAGGAAGGTGAGAGTCATATATAGGAACGCTTACATTCACATAAAGCGCCTACGGGGGGACGGTTTCTAGGCTTCCTAAACTCTAGCTTGGAAAAAGAGGACAGTTATGTATAGGAACTCTCGGCGGGGGATTTGTAGCATTGCTAAAATCTTAGATTGGAAAAGTTGCGAGAGTCATACATAGGAATGTTAACATTCACTCAATGAAAGCAACTATAAGGGGTGCTTTCCAGGCTGGCTACACTCTAATTTGGAAAAAGTGCGACAGTCATATATAGGAAGGCTTATATTCACTCAGACAAAGCAATTATGTGTAGGTGTATAGTAGGCATGCTAACTCTAGTTTGGAAAATTTCGAGAGCCATGTATAGGAAAGCTTACAGTAACTTAGAGAAAGCAACGAACGGGGGTGGAGTGTAGGCTTGCTAAACTCTAGTTTGGAGGAAGTGCCATAGTCCTATATAGGAACGCTTAAATTCGTTCAGAGAAAACAGCTGTCGGGGATTGGTTTGTAGACATAACTCAAGTTTGGAAGAAGTGCGAGAGACATATATAGGAATGTTTACATTGACTCAAAGAAAGCAACTATGGGGGAGTGTTATTTTGGCATGCCAGATGCTAGTTAGGAAGAAGTACAAGACTCATATATAGGAACGCTTACATTCACACACCGAGAGCAACTACGGAGTAGTGTCAGGTAGACATGTTAAAGTCTAGCTTGGGAGAAGTTCCAGAGTCCTATATAGGAAAGGTAACAGCCACTTTGAAAAAGCAAGTCTTGGCGGGTTGTTTGTAGGCCTGCAAAACACTGTTTTGGTTGAAGTGTGAGAGTCATATATGAGAACGCTTACATTCCCTCAGAGAAAGCAACGATGGGGTTGTTTGTAGGCTTACTAAACTGCAGTTTGGAAGAAGCACGAGAATCACATATAGGAACACATACATTTTGACGCATTGAAAGTAACTATGGGGTGGTGTTTTATAGGCATGCTAAACTCTAGTTTGGACGAAGTTTGAGAATCACATATAAGAAAGCTTACAGTCACTTAGAGAAAGCAAATCTCTGGGTATGGAAAGTAGGCCTGCTAAACTCTATTTTGGTTGAAGTGTGAGAGTCATATATGGGAACGCTTACATTCACTCAGAGAAAACAACGTTTGGGTGGTGGTTTGTAGGGCATACTAAACTGTAGTTTGGAAGAAGTACGAGAGTCCTATATAGGAACACTTACATTCACGCAGAGAAAGCACTTATGGCGTCAGGTTTTGTAGGCATGCTAAACTGCAGTTTGGAAGAAGTTGGAGAACCTTATACAGGAATGATTACCATCACCTAGGGAAAGCAACTCTCGGGAGATTGTTTGTACACATGCTAAACTCTAATTTGGATGAAGTGTGAGAGTCAAACATGGGACCGCTTACATTCCCTCAGAGAAACAACATTGGGCTGGTTTTTGTAGGCATACTAATTAGTTTGGAAGAAGTACGAGAATGATATTTGGGAACGCTTACATTCACCCAGAGAAAGCAACTACGGGGTGGTGTTTTGTAAGCATGCTATAGTTTGGAAGAAGTTCTAAACCTGAACAGTCACTTAGAGAAAGCAACTCTTGGTGGGTGATTTTTAGGTCTGCTAAATTGTATTTTGAAAGAAGTACCAGAGTCATATATACTAATGCTTACATTCATGCAAAGAAAAAACTATGGGGTGATGTTTTGTGGGCATGTTAACCTGTAGTTTGGAAGAAGTTGGAGAGTCTTATTTAGGAAAGCTTACAGTCACCTAGAGAAAGCAACTCTCGGGAGATCCTTTCTTGGCCTGCTAAACTCTACTTTGGATCAATTGTGAGAGTCAAACATGGGAATGCTTTCATTCATTCAGAGAACGCAACATTTGGGTGGTGGTTTGTAGGCATTCTACACTGTATTTTGGAGGAAGTACGAGAGTCATATATCTGAACGCTTACATTCAGGCATAGACAGCAACTCTGGGGTCGTATTTTGTTGGCATGGTAAACTGTGGTTTGGAAGAAGTTCGAGATTCTTATATAGGAAAGATTACAGCGACACAGAGAAAACAGCTCTCGGAAGTTTATTGGTAGGCCTGCTAAACTCTAATTTGGATGAAATGTGAGAACGCTTGCATTCATTCACTCAGAGAAAGAAACATTATCGTGATGGTTTGAAGGCATAATAACTGTAGTTGGGAAGAAGTAGGAGAGTCATATATATGAACGGTTACATTCACGCAGAGAAAGCAACTGTGGGGTGGCGCAGGTATGCATGTTAATCTGTAGTTTGGAGGAAGTGCGAGAGTCATATCTGGGGAAAATTACAGTCACTTAGAGAAAGGAACCATCTTGGGCTGGTTTGTAGAACTGCTAAATTCTATTTTGGAAACAGAGTGTGAGTCATATATGGGAACGCTTATGTTCACTCAGAGAAAGCAACCACGGTGTGGTGTTTTGTTGGCATGCTGTAGTTTGAAAGAAGTTGGAGATTCTTATATAGGAAAGTTTACAGTCACCTAGAGAAAGCAACTCACGGGGTGTGGTTTGTAGGCCTGCTAAACTCTAATTTAGATGAAGTGAGAGAGGCATATATATGAACGCTTATATTGATGCAGAGAAAGTAACTATGGGGTGGTGTTTTGTAGGCATGCTAAAATATAATTAGGAAGAAGTTCGAAAGCAGACAGTCACTTAGAGAAAGCAACTCTCGGCGGTTCATTTTTCGGTCTGCTAAATTGTATTTTGAAAGAAGTACCAGAGTCATATATACAAACGCTTACATTCATGCAGAGAAAGCAACTGTGGGGTGGTGTATTCTAGGCATGCTAAACTCTAGTTGGGACGAAGTTTGAGAATCACATATAAGAAAGCTTAGAGTCACTTAGAGAAAGCAAATCTCTGGTGTGGAATGTAGGCGTGCTAAACTCTATTTTGGTTTCAGAGTGAGAATCATATATGGGAAGGCTTACATTCACTCAGAGAAAGCTACGATGATGTGGTGGTTTGTAGGCATACTAATCTCTAGTTTGGAAGAAGTAGGAGAATGATATATGGGAACACTTACATTCATGCAGAGAAAGCAATTATGGGGTGGATTTTTTGTAGCCATGCTAATCTCTATTTTGCAAGAAGTTAAAGAGTAATATATAGGAAAACGTACCGTCATTTATAGAAACCAACTTTCGGGGGATGGTTTGTAGGCCTGCAAAACTCTACTTTGGAAGAAGGGGGAGAGTCATATTGGGGACTGCGTACATTCACTCAGAGAAATCAACGCTGGGGTTGTGGTTTGTAGGCATACTAAACTCTAGTTTGGAAGAAGTACGAGAATCATATATAGGAACGCTTACATTCATGCAGAGAAAGCAACTATGGAGTGATGTTTGTATGCCTACTAAACTATAGTTTGGGGGATGTTCGAGAGTCATATCTGGGAAGTTTACAGTCATTTAGAGAAAGCAACTCTTGGGGGGGTGGTTCGTAGGCCTGCTAAACTCTATTTTCAATGAAGTGTTAGAATCATATACAGGAACGCTTACATTCACTCAGAGAAAGCAACGTTGGGGTGGCCGTTTTTGAGCATACTGAACTCTACTTTGGAAGAGGTACGAGAGACATATGTAGGAACGCTTACATTAACACAGAGAAAGCAAATATGGGGTGCTGTAGTGCAGGCATGCTAAACTATAGATTGGAAGAAGTTCGAAAGCTGACAGTCATTTACAGAAAGCAACTCTTGGCGGGTGATTTTTAGGTCTGCTAAATTGTATTTTGAAAGACGTACCAGAGTCATATAGACAAATGCTTACATTCATGCAGAGAAAGAAACTATGGGGTGATGTGTTGTTGGCATGCTAAACTGCAGTTTGGAAGGAGTTCGAGAGTGTTATATAGGATAACTTACAGTCACCTAGAGAAAGCAACACTCGGGACAGCTTTGCAAGCCTGTAAACACTAATTAGCAGCAATTGTGAGAGTCAAACATGGGAACGCTTACATTCACTCAGAGAACACAACGTTTGGGTGGTGATTTGTAGGCATCATAACTGTAGTTTGGAAGAAGTAGGAGAGTCATATATATGAACGGTTACATTCACGCAGAGAAAGCAACTGATGGGTGGCGTATGTACGCATGTTAATGTATACTTTGGAGGAAGTTCGGGAGTCTTATCTGGGGAAAATTGCAGTCACTTAGAGAAAGCAACCATCGGGGGCCGTTTTGTAGATCTGCTAAATTCTATTTTGGAAGAAGAGAGAAAGTCATATGTGGGAACGCTTATGTTCACTCAGAGAAATCAACGATGGGGCAGTGTTTCGTTGGCATGCTAAACTGTAGTTTGGAAGAAGTTCGCGAGTCTTATATAAGAAAGCTTACAGTCACCTAGAGAAAGTAACTCTCGGCAGATTGTTTCTAAGCATGCTAAACCCTAATTTGCATCAATTGTGAGAGTCAAACATGGGAACGCTTACATTCACTCAGAGAACGCAACGTTTGGGTGGTGGTTTGTAAGCATTCTAAACTGTATTTTGGAGGAAGTAGGAGACTCATATATACGAATGCTTACATTCACGCAGAGAAAGCAACTCTGGGGTCGTATTTTGTTGGCATGCTAAACTGTGGTTTGGAAGAAGTTCGAGAGCCTTATATAGGAAAGATTACACTGACACAGAGAAAACAACTCTCTGTAGTTTGTTGGTAGGTCTGCTAAACTGTAATTTGGATGAAGTGTGAGAACGCTTGCATTCACTCAGAGAAAGAACTTTGTCGTGGTGGTTTGTAGGAATAACAACTGTAGTTCGAAGAAGTAGGAGAGTCATATATGAACGGTTACATTCACGCAGAGAAAGCAATTGTGGGGTGGTGTATGTAATCATCATAATCTGTAGTTTGGAGGAAGTTCGAGAGTCATATCTGGGGAAAATTAGAGTCACTTAGAGAAAGGAACCATCTTGGGCTGGTGTGTAGGTCTGTTAAATTCTATTTTGGAAAAAGAGTGAGAGTCATATATGGGAACGCTTATGTTCACTCAGAGAAATCAATGATGGGGCGCTGTATTGTTGGCATGCCAAACTGTAGTTTGGAAGAATTTCGAGAGTCTTATATAGGAAAGTTTACAGTCACCTAGAGAAAGCAACTCACAGGAGGTGGTTTGTAGGCCGCTAAACTCTAATTTGGATGAAGTGAAAGAGGCATACATGGATATGCTTCATTCACTCAGAGAAAGGTAAGTTGGAGTGGCGGTTGTTAGGTATACTAAACTCCAGTTTGGAAGAAGTACGAGAGTCATATATATGAACGCTTATATGGACGTAGAGAAAGCAACTATGGGGTGGTGTTTTGTAGGCATGCTAAAATATAATTTGGAAGAAGTTCGAAAGCAGACAGTCACTTAGAGAAAGCAACTCTTGGCGGTGGATTTTTAGGTCTGCTAAATTGTATTTTGAAAGAAGTACCAGTGTCATATATAAGAACGCTTACATTCATGCAGAGAAAGCATCTGTGGGGTGGTGTATTGTAGGCATGCTAAAATCTAGTTTGGACGAAGTTTGAGAATCACATATAAGAAAGCTTAGAGTCACTTAGAGAAAGCAAATCTCTGGTTGTGGAATGTAGGCGTGCTAAACTCTATTGTGGTTTAAGACTGAGGATCATATATGGAAAGGGTTACATTCACTCAGAGAAAGCAACGATGGTGTGGTGGTTTGTAGGCATACTAAACTCTAGTTTGGAAGAAGTAGGAGAATGATATATGGGAACGCTTACATTCATGCAGAGAAAGCAATTATGCGGTGGATTTTTTGCACCCATGCTAATCTCTAGTTTGGAAGAAGTTATATAGGAAAGCGTACACTCATTTATAGAAACCAATTTACGGGGGATGGATGGTAGGCCTGCAAAACTCTACTTTGGAAGAAGGGGGAGAGTCATATTGGGGACCACGTACATTGACTCAGAGAAATCAAGGATGGGGTTGTGTTTTGTAGGCATACTAAACTCTAGTTTGGAGGAAGTACGAGAATCATATATAGGAACGCTTACATTCATGCAGAGAAAGCAACTATGGAGTGATGTTTGTATGCCTACTAAACTATAGTTTGGAGGATGTTCGAGAGTCATATCTGGGAAGCTTACAGTCATTTAGAGAAAGCAACTCTCTGGGGGTGGTTCGTAGGCCTGCTAAACTCTATTTTCAATGAAGTGTTACAATCATATACAGGAACGCTTACATTCACTCAGAGAAAGCAACGTTGGGGTGGTGGTTTGTAGGTATATTAACCTGTAATTTGGAAGAAGCAAAAGAATCACATATAGAACCGCTTACATTCAGGCACTGAAAGCCACTATGGGTTCGTGTTTTTAGGCATGCTAAACTGTAGTTTGGAAGAAGTTCGAAAGCTGTCACTTAGAGAAAGAAACTCTCTGCGGGTGATTTTTAGGTCTGCTAAATTGTGTTTTGAAATAAGTACCAGAATCATAGTTACAAACGGTTACATTCATGCAGAGAAAGAAACTATGGGGTGATGTTTTGTGGGCATGCTAAACTGCCCACAAAACTTCTAAGAAGTTCGAGAGTCTTATATAGGAAAGCTTACAGTCACCTAGAGAAAGCAACTCTCGGGAGATGGTTTCTAAGCCTGCTAAACTAATTTGCACCGATTGTTAAAGTCAAACATGGGAAGGTTTACATCCACTCAGAACGCAACGTTTGGGTTGTGGTTTGTGGCCATAATAACTGTAGTTCGGAAAAAGTAGGAAAGTCATATATATGAACGGTTACATTCACGCAGAGAAAGCAACTGTTGGGTACCGTATGTACGCGTGCTAATCTATAGTTTGGAGGAAATTCGAGAGTCATATCTAGGGAAAATTACAGTCACATAGCTAAATCAACCATCGGGGACTGGTTTGTAGGTCTGCTAAATTCTATTTTGGAAAAAGAGATTCATATAAGGGAATGCTTATGTTCACTCAGAGAAAGCAACGATCCGGTGGTGTATTGTTGGCATGCTAAACTGTAGTTTGGAAGAAGTTCGAGAGTTTTATATAGGAAAGCTTACATTCACCTAGAGAAAGCAACTTTCAGGATGTGGTTTATAGGCCTGGTGAACTCTAATTTGGATCAAGTGTGAGAGTCATACATACGAGTTCCAAAATACAGTTTAGTATGCCTACAAACCACCAGCCCAACATTGCTTTCTCTGAGTGGATATAGGCTTTCCCTTATATGAATCTCGGACTGCTTTCAAAATGCAATTTACCGGACCTACAAAACACCGCCTGAGAGTTGCTTTCTCTCACTATAAGCTTTCCTATATATGACTTTGGAACATAGTTTAGCATGCCAACAAAAGGCCACCCCATAGTTTGCGTGAATGTAAGCGTTCCTATGCATCACGCTCGTACTTCTTCCAAAGTATAGTACACCTACAAACCACCTCCCCAACTTTGCTTTTTCTGAGTGAATGTAAGCATTCTTTTATTCTCGTACTTCCTCCAAACTCCAGTTTAGTGTGACTAAAAACCACCACCGCAACCCTGCTTTCTCTGAGTGAATGTTAGCGTTCCTGTTTATGATTCACACTTCATCCAAAATAGAATTTAGCAGAACTACAAACCAGCCCCCAAGGGTTGCTTTCTCTATGAGACTGTAAGCTTTCCTATTACTCTTAACTTCTTCGCAACTAGAGATTTGCATGCCTACAAAACACCACCCCATAGTTGCCCTCTCTGCGTGAATGTAAGCACTTGTATATATGACTCTGCTACTTCTTCCAAAATACAGTTTAGTATGCTTACAAACAACCAACCAAACGTTGCGTTCTCTGAGAGAATGTTAGCGTTCCCAAGTATGACTGTTCCAAATGATGCAAAGTAGAGTTTAGCAGGCTTACAAACTATCTCTCGAAAGTTGCTTCCTCTGGGGGACTGTAAGCTTTCCTATAAAAGACTGTCGAACTTCTTCGAAACTACATTTCAGCACGCCAACAAAACATCACCACATAGTTTCTTTCTCAGCATAAATATAAGCGATTTTATATATGACTCTGGTACTTCTTTCAAAATACAATTTAGCAGACCTCTAAATCAACCGCCGAGAGTTGCCTTCTCTAAGTCACTGTCAGCTTTCGAACTTCTTCCAAATTATATTTTAGCAGGCCTACAAAACACCACCCCATAGTGGCCCTCTCTGGGTGAATGTAAGCGCTCATATATATGACTCTGCTACTTCCAAAATACTGTTTAGTATGCTTACAAACAATCACCCAAAAGTTAAGTTCTCTGAGAGAATGTTAGCGTTCCCAAGTATGACTGTTCCAAATGATGCAAAGTAGAGTTTAGCAGGCTTACAAACTATCTCTCGAAAGTTGCTTCCTCTAGGGGACTGTAAGGTTTCCTATAAAAGACTGTCGAACTTCTTCGAAACTACATTTCAGCACGCCAACAAAACATCACCACATAGTTTTTCTCAGCATAAATGTAAGAGATTTTATATATGACTCTGGTACTTCTTTCAAAATACAATTTAGCAGACCTCAAAATCACCACCAAGAGTTGCATACTCTAAGTCACTGTCAGCTTTCGAACTTCTTCCAAATTATATTTTAACATGCCTACAAAACACCACCCCATAGTTGCTTTCTCTGCGTCCATATGAGCGTTCATATATATGACTCTCGTACTTCTTCCAAACTGGAGTTTAGTATACCTAAAAACTGGCACCACAATTTACCTTTCTCTGAGTGAATGAAGCGTATCCATGTATGCCTCTTTCACTTCATCCAAATTAGAGTTTAGTGGCCCACAAACCACCTCCTGTGAGTTGCATTCTCTAGGTGACTGTAAACTTTCCTATATAAGACTCTCGAACTTCTTCCAAAGTACAGTTTAGCATGCCAACAATACAGCGCCCCATCGTTGATTTCTCTGAGTGAACATAAGCGTTCCCATATATGACTCTCACTCTTCTTCCAAAATAGAATTTAGCAGACCTACACAACACCCGATGGTTCCAATTCTCTATGTGACTCTAATTTTTCCCACATATGACTCTCGAACTTTCTCCAAACTATAGATTATGATGATTACATAGGCCACCCCACAGTTGCTTTCTCTGCGTGAATGTAACCGTTCATATATGACTCTCCTTCTTTTAAACTACAGCATTTATTCCTACAAACCATCACGACAACGTTCTTTCTCTGAGTGAATGCAAGCATTCTCACACTTCATCCAAATTACAGTTTAGCAGACCTACCAACAAACTACAGAGAGTTGTTTTTCTCTGTGTCACTGTAATCTTTCTTATGTAAGCCAACAAAATACGACCCCAGAGTTGCTTTCTCTGCGTGAATGTAAGCATTCCTATATATGAGTCTCCTACTTCCTCCAAAATACAGTTTAGAATGCTTACAAACCACCACCCAAACGTTGCGTTCTCTGAGTGAATGTAAGCGTTCCCATGTTTGACTCTCACAATTGATGCAAATTAGAATTTAGCATGCTTAGAAACAATCTGCCGAGAGTTGCTTTCTCTAGGTGACTGTAATTTTCCCCAGATATGACTCTCGCACTTCCTCCAAACTACAGATTAGCATGCATACACACGCCACCCAACAGTTGCTTTCTCTGCGTGAATGTAACCGTTCATATATATGACTCTCCTACTTCTTCTGAACTACAGTTATTATGCCTACAAACCACCACCCAAACGTTGTGTTCTCTGAGTGAATGTAAGCGTTCCAATGTTTGACTCTCACAATTGCTGCTAGTTAGAGTTTAGCAGGCTTGCAAAGCTCTCCTGAGTGTTGCTTTCTCTAGGTGACTGTAAGCTATCCAAATAACACTCTCGAACTCCTTCCAAACTGCAGTTTAGCATCCCCACAACACATCACCCCATATTTTCTTTCTACGCATGAATGTAAGCGTTTGTATATAAGACTCTGACACGTCTTTCAAAATACAATTTAGCAGACTGAAAAAATCACCCGCCAAGAGTTGCTTTCTCTAAGTGACTGTCAGCTTTTGAACTTCTTCCAATATGACTCTCTCACTTCTTCCAAAGTAGAGTTTTGCAGGCCTACCGTCCATCCCCCGAAAGTTGGTTTCTATAAATGACTGTACGCTTTCCTATATAACTTCTTCCAAACTAGAGATTAGCATGGGTACAAAAATCCACCCCATAATTGCTTTCTCTGCATGAATGTAAGCACTCCCAAATATCATTCTCCTACTTCTTCCAAACTAGAGTTTAGTATGCCTACAAACGACCACATCATCGTTGCTTTCTCTGAGTGAATGTAACCCTTTCCATATATGACTCTCAATCTTAAACCAAAATAGAATTTAGCACGCCTACATTCCACAACCAGAAATTTGCTTTCCCTAAGAGACTCTAAGCATTCTTATATGTGATTCTCAAACTTCGTCCAAACTAGAGTTTAGCATGCCTAGAAAACACCACCCCACAGTTGCTTTCTCTGCATGAATGTAAGCGTTTGTATATATGACACTGGTACTTCTTTCAAAATACAATTTAGCAGACCTAAAAATCTACCGCCAAGAGTTGCTTTCTCTGACTGTCTGCTTTCGAACTTCTTCCAAACTATATTTTAGCATGCCAACAAAACACCACCCCATAGTTGCTTTCTCTGCGTCCATATAAGCGTTCATATATAACACTCTCGAACTCCTTCCAAACTGCAGTTTAGCATGCCAACAACACATCACCCCATAGTTTCTTTCTCTGCATGAATGTAAGCATTTGTCTATATGACTCTGGTACGTCTTTCAAAATACAATTTAGCAGACCTAAAAATCACCCGCCAAGAGTTGCTTTCTGTAAATGACTGTCAGCTTTCGAACTTCTTCCAATCTATAGTTTAGCATGCCTGCACTACAGCACCCCATATTTGCTTTCTCTGTGTTAATGTAAGCGTTCCTACATATGTCTCTCGTACCTCTTCCAAAGTAGAGTTCAGTATGCTCAAAAACGGCCACCCCAACGTTGCTTTCTCTGAGTGAATGTAAGCGTTCCTGTATATGATTTTAACACTTCATTGAAAATAGAGTTTAGCAGGCCTACGAACCACCCCCCGAGAGTTACATCCTCCAAACTATAGTTTAGTAGGCATACAAACATCACTCCATAGTTGCTTTCTCTGCGTGAATGTAACCGTTCATATATATGACTTTCCTACTTCTTCCGAACTACAGTTATTATGGCCACAAACTACAACCCAAACCTTGCGTTCTGAGTGGATGTAAACCTTCCCATATTTAACTTTAACAGTTGGTGCAAATTAGCAGGCTTAGAAACCATCTCCCGAGAGTTGCTCTCTCTACGTGACTGTAAGCTTTGCTATATAAGATTCTAAACTTCCTCCAAACTATAGTTTAGTAGGCATAAAAACATCACTCCATAGTTGCTTTCTCTGCATGAATGTAAGCGTTCCTATATATGATTCTCGTACTTCCTCCAAACTAGAGTTTAGTATGCCTACAAAACACAAGCCCATCCTTGATTTCTCTGAGTCAATGTACGTGGTCCCCAATATGACTCTCTCACTTCTTCCAAAGTAGAGTTTTGCAGGCCTACCGTCCATCCCCCGAAAGTTGGTTTCTATAAATGACTGTACGCTTTCCTATATAACTTCTTCCAAACTAGAGATTAGCATGGGTACAAAAATCCACCCCATAATTGCTTTCTCTGCATGAATGTAAGCATTCCCAAATATCATTTTCCTACTTCTTCCAAACTAGAGTTTAGTATGCCTACAAACGACCACATCATCGTTGCTTTCTCTGAGTGAATGTAACCCTTTCCATATATGACTCTCAATCTTAAACCAAAATAGAATTTAGCACGCCTACATTCCACAACCAGAAATTTGCTTTCCCTAAGAGACTCTAAGCATTCTTATATGTGATTCTCAAACTTCGTCCAAACTAGAGTTTAGCATGCCTAGAAAACACCACCCCACAGTTGCTTTCTCTGCATGAATGTAAGCGTTTGTATATATGACACTGGTACTTCTTTCAAAATACAATTTAGCAGACCTAAAAATCTACCGCCAAGAGTTGCTTTCTCTGACTGTCTGCTTTCGAACTTCTTCCAAACTATATTTTAGCATGCCAACAAAACACCACCCCATAGTTGCTTTCTCTGCGTCCATATAAGCGTTCATATATATGTCTCTCGTACTTCTTCCAAACTGGAGTTTAGTATACCTAAAAACCGGCACCACAATTTACCTTTCTCTGAGTGAATGAAGCGTATCCATGTATGCCTCTTTCACTTCATCCAAATTAGAGTTTAGCGGCCTACAAACCACTTCCTGTGAGTTGCTTTCTCTAGGTGACTGTAAACTTTCCTATATAAGACTCTCGAACTTCTTCCAAACTACAGTTTGGCATGCCAACAATACAGCGCCCCATCATTGATTTCTCTGGGTGAACATAAGCGTTCCCATATATGACTCTCACTCTTTTTCCAAAATAGAATTTAACAGACCTACACACCAGCCCAAGATGGTTCCTTTCTCTAAGTGACTCTAATTTTCCCCAGATATGACTCTCGAACTTCCTCCAAACTACAGATTATGATGATTACATACACCACCCCACAATTGCTTTCTCTGCGTGAATGTAACCGTTCATATATGACTCTCCTACTTCTTCGAACTACAGTTGTTATTCCTACAAACCACCACGACAAAGTTCTTTCTCTGAGTGAATGCAAGCGTTCTCACACTTCATCCAAATTACAGTTTAGCAGACCTACCAACAAACTACAGAGAGTTGTTTTCTCTGTGTCAGTGTAATCTTTCCTATATAAGGCTCTCGAACTTCTTCCAAACCACAGTTTAGCATGCCAACAAAATACGACCCCAGAGTTGCTTTCTCTGCGTGAATGTAAGCATTCGTATATATGAGTCTCCTACTTCCTCCAAAATACAGTTTAGAATGCTTACAAACCACCACCCAAACGTTGCGTTCTCTGAGTGAATGTAAGCGTTCCCATGTTTGACTCTCACAATTGATGCAAATTAGGGTTTAGCATGCTTAGAAACAATCTGCCGAGAGTTACTTTCTCTAGGTGACTGTAAGCTTTCTTATATAAGACTCGCGAACTTCTTCCAAACTACAGTTTAGCATGCCAACGAAACACTGCCCCATCGTTGATTTCTCTGAGTGAACATAAGCGTTCCCACATATGACTTTCTCTCTTCTTCCAAAATAGAATTTAGCAGATCTACAAAACGGCCCCCGATGGTTGCTTTCTCTAAGTGACTGCAATTTTCCCCAGATAAGACTCCCGAACTTCCTCCAAAGTATACATTAACATGCGTACATACGCCACCCATCAGTTGCTTTCTCTGCGTGAATGTAACCGTTCATATATATGACTCTCCTACTTCTTCCAAACTACAGTTATGATGCCTACAAATCACCACCCAAACGTTGTGTTCTCTGAGTGAATGTAAGCGTTCCCATGTTTGACTCTCACAATTGCTGCTAATTAGTGTTTACAGGCTTGCAAAGCTGTCCCGAGTGTTGCTTTCTCTAGGTGACTGTAAGTTATCCTATATAACACTCTCGAACTCCTTCGAAACTGCAGTTTAGCATGCCAACAACACATCACCCCATAGTTTCTTTCTCTGCATGAATGTAAGCGTTTGTCTATATGACTCTGGTACGTCTTTCAAAATACAATTTAGCAGACCTAAAAATCACCCGTCAAGAGTTGCTTTCTGTAAATGACTGTCAGCTTTCGAACTTCTTCCAATCTATAGTTTAGCATGCCTGCACTACAGCACCCCATATTTGCTTTCTCTGTGTTAATGTAAGCGTTCCTGTATATGTCTCTCGTACCTCTTCCAAAGTAGAGTTCAGTATGCTCAAAAACGGCCACCCCAACGTTGCTTTCTCTGAGTGAATGTAAGCGTTCCTGTATATGATTCTAAAACTTCATTGAAAATAGAGTTTAGCAGGCCTACGAACCACCCCCCCAAGAGTTGCTTTCTCTAAATGACTGTAAGCATCCCAGATATGACTCTCGAACATCCCCCAAACTATAGTTTAGTAGGCATACAAACATCACTCCATAGTTGCTTTCTCTGCATGAATGTAAGCGTTCCTATATATGATTCTCGTACTTCTTCCAAACTAGAGTTTAGTATGCCTACAAACCACAACCCCATCGTTGATTTCTCTGAGTGAATGTACGCAGTCCCCAATATGACTCTCCCCCTTCTTCCAAAGTAGAGTTTTGCAGGCCTACAAACCATCCCCCGAAAGTTGGTTTCTATAAATGACGGTACGCTTTCCTATATATTACTCTTTAACTTCTTGCAAAATAGAGATTAGCATGGCTACAAAAAATCCACCCCATAATTGCTTTCTCTGCATGAATGTAAGTGTTCCCATATATCATTCTCCTACTTCTTCCAAACTAGAGTTTAGTATGCCTACAAACCACCACATCATCGTAGCTTTCTCTGAGTGAATGTAAGCCTTCCCATATATGACTCTCACTCTGAAACCAAAATAGAGTTTAGCACGCCTACATTCCACACCAGAGATTTGCTTTCTCTAAGTGACTCTAAGCTTTCTTATATGTGATTCTCAAACTTCGTCCAAACTAGAGTTTAGCATGCCTAGAAAACACCACCCCACAGTTGCTTTCTCTGCATGAATGTAAGCGTTTGTATATATGACTCTGGTACTTCTTTCAAAATACAATTTAGCAGACCGAAAAATGAACCGCCGAGAGTTGCTTTCTCTAAGTGACTGTCTGCTTTCGAACTTCTTCCAAATTATGTTTTAGCATGCCTACAAAACACCACCCCATAGTTACTTTCTCTGCATCAATATAAGCGTTCATATATATGCCTCTCTCACTTCATCTAAATTAGAGTTTAGCAGGCCTACAAACCACGCCCCGTGAGTTGCTTTCTCTAGGTGACTGTAAACTTTCCTATATAAGAATCTCCAACTTCTTTCAAACTACACCATGCCAACAAAACACCACACCGTGGTTGCTTTCTCTGAGTGAACATAAGCGTTCCCATATATGACTCACACTCTGTTTCCAAAATAGAATTTAGCAGATCTACAAACCAGCCCAAGATGGTTCCTTTCTCTAAGTGACTGTAATTTTCCCCAGATATGACTCTCGCACTTCCTCCAAACTACAGATTAACATGCATACCTGCGCCACCCCACAGTTGCTTTCTCTGCGTGAATGTAACCGTTCATATATATGACTCTCCTACTTCTTCCCAACTACAGTTATTATGCCTTCAAACCATCACGATAATGTGTCTTTCTCTGAGTGAATGAATGCAAGCGTTCTCACATTTCATCCAAATTAGAGTTTAGCAGGCCTACCAATAAACTTCCGAGAGTTGTTTTCTCTGTGTCACTGTAATCTTTCCTATATAAGACGCTCGAACTTCTTCCAAACCACAGTTTAGCATGCCAACAAAATACGACCCCAGAGTGGCTTTCTCTGCCTGAATGTAAGCGTTCATATATATGACTCTCGTACTTCCTCCAAAATACAGTGTAGAATGCCTACAAACCACCACCCAAACGTTGCGTTCTCTGAATGAATGAAAGCATTCCCATGTTTGACTCTCACAATTGATGCAAAGTAGAGTTTAGCAGGCCAAGAAAGGCTCTCCCGAGAGTTGCTTTCTCTAGGTGACTGTAAGCTTTCCTAAATAAGACTCTCCAACTTCTTCCAAACTACAGGTTAACATGCCCACAAAACATCACCCCATAGTTTTTTCTTTGCATGAATGTAAGCATTAGTATATATGACTCTGGTACTTCTTTCAAAATACAATTTAGCAGACCTAAAAATCACCCACCAAGAGTTGCTTTCTCTAAGTGACTGTTCAGGTTTAGAACTTCTTCCAAACTATAGCATGCTTACAAAACACCACCCCGTAGTTGCTTTCTCTGGGTGAATGTAAACGTTCCCAAATATCATTCTCGTACTTCTTCCAAACTATTTAGTATGCCTACAAAAACCAGCCCAATGTTGTTTCTCTGAGGGAATGTAAGCGGTCCCATGTTTGACTCTCACACTTCATCC
This sequence comes from Eulemur rufifrons, assembly GCF_041146395.1. NCBI lineage: Eukaryota > Metazoa > Chordata > Mammalia > Primates > Lemuridae > Eulemur > Eulemur rufifrons. The sequence continues at coordinate 25,444,539 of NC_091007.1, read as the reverse complement.
AAATTAGAGTTTAGCATGTGTACAAACAATCTCCCGAGAGTTGCTTTCCCTAGGTGATGGTAATCATTCCTGTATAAGGTTCTCCAACTTCTTCCAAACTGCAGTTTAGCATGCCTACAAAACCTGACGCTATAAGTGCTTTCTCTGCGTGAATGTAAGTGTTCCTATATAGGACTCTCGTACTTCTTCCAAACTACAGTTTAGTATGCCCTACAAACCACCACCCAAACGTTGTTTTCTCTGAGTGAATGTAAGCGTTCCCATATATGACTCTCACACTTCAACCAAAATAGAGTTTAGCAGGCCTACATTCCACACCCAGAGAGTTGTTTTCTCTACGTGACTGTAAACTTTCCTATATATGACTCTCAAACTTCGTCCAAACTAGAGTTTTGCAAGCCTACAAAACACCACCCCATAGTTGTTTTCGGTGCCGGAATGTAAGCGGCTCTACATGTGATTCTCTTGCTTCTTCCAAATTACAGGTTAGTATGCCTAGGAACCACAACCACGACGTTGCTTTCACTGAGTTCCCATATATTATTCTAACACTTCATTGAAAATAGAGTTTAGCAGGCCTACGAAACACCCCCCGAGAGTTGCTTTCTCTAAGTGACTGTAAGCTTCCCAGATATGACTCTCGAACTTCCTCCAAACTATATTTTAGTAGGCATACAAACATCACTCCATAGTTGCTTTCTCTGCGTGAAGGTAAGCGTTCCTATATACGATTCTCGTACTTCCTCCAAACTAGAGTTGACTATGCCTACAAATCACAATCCCATCGTTGATTTCTCTGAGTGAATGCACGCGGTCCCCAATATGACTCTCCCCCTTCTTCCAAACTGGAGTTTTGCAGGTGTACAAAACATCCCCCGAGAGTTGGTTTCTATGACTGTAACCTTTCCTATATATTACTTCTTCCAAACTAGAGATTAGCATGGCTACAAAAACGCCACCCCATAATTGCTTTCTCTACGTGGATGTAAGCGTTCCCATATATCATTCTCCCACTTCTTCCAAACTAGAGTTTAGTATGCCTACAAACCACCACGTCGTCGTTGCTTTCTCTGAGGGAATGTAAGCCTTCCCATATATGACTCTCACTCTTAAACCAAAATAGAGTTTAGCAGGCCTACTTTTCACACCCAGAGATTTGCTTTCTCTAAGTGACTGTAAGCTTTCTTATATGTGATTCTCAAACCTCGTCCAAACTAGAGTTTAGCATGCCTATAAAACACCACCCCATAGTTACTTTCAGTGCGTCAAAATGTATGTGTTCCTATATGTGATTCTTGTGCTTCTTCCAAACTGCAGTTTAGTAAGCCTACAAACAACCCCATCGTTGCTTTCTCTGAGGGAATGTAAGCGTTCTCATATATGACTCTCACACTTCAACCAAAACAGGGTTTTGCAGGCCTACAAACAACCCGCCAAGACTTGCTTTTTCAAAGTGGCTGTTACCTTTCCTATATAGGACTCTGGAACTTCTCCCAAGCTAGACTTTAACATGTCTACCTGACACTACTCCGTAGTTGCTCTCGGTGTGTGAATGTAAGCGTTCCTATATATGAGTCTTGTACTTCTTCCTAACTAGCATCTGGCATGCCAAAATAACACTCCCCCATAGTTGCTTTCTTTGAGTCAATGTAAACATTCCTATATATGTCTCTCGCACTTCTTCCAAACTTGAGTTATGTCTACAAACCAATCCCCGACAGTGTTTTCTCTGAACGAATTTAAGCGTTCCTATATAGGACTATGGCACTTCCTCCAAACTAGAGTTTAGCAAGCCTACACTCCACCCCCGTTCGTTGCTTTCTCTAAGTTACTGTAAGCTTTCCTATACATGGCTCTCGAAATTTTCCAAACTAGAGTTAGCATGCCTACTATACACCTACACATAATTGCTTTGTCTGAGTGAATATAAGCCTTCCTATATATGACTGTCGCACTTTTTCCAAATTAGAGTGTAGCCAGCCTGGAAAGCACCCCTTATAGTTGCTTTCATTGAGTGAATGTTAACATTCCTATGTATGACTCTCGCAACTTTTCCAATCTAAGATTTTAGCAATGCCACAAATCCCCCGCCGAGAGTTCCTATACATAACTGTCCTCTTTTTCCAAGCTAGAGTTTAGGAAGCCTAGAAACCGTCCCCCCGTAGACGCTTTATGTGAATGTAAGCGTTCCTATATATGACTCTCGCCTTCCTCCAAACTAGAGCTTAGCAAGCCTACAAACCAACTCCCTATAATTGCTTTCTCTGAATGAATGATATCGTTCCTATATGAGACTCTCGAACTTCTTCCAAACCAGAGTTTAACAAGCCAAAAAAGCACCCCCCATAGATGCTTCCTCTAACTCAAAGCTAATATTCGTATATATGATTCAGCTTCTTCATCCAAACTAGAGTAAGGCAAGCCTACCAATCACACACCAATAGTTGCTTTCTATCAGTAAATGTAAGCATCCCTATATATGACTATAGCAATTCTTCCAAACTGGAGTTTAGCAAGCCTCCAGACCCCCGGACCCCACTCCATAGTACCCTGGGCATTGGCGCCTGCCTGTCATGCAGGACATAGGGGCGGACCCTCATCTCAGACACGGCATTGGTGGATTGTAGGCTTTTTTAAGTTTTTGAATTGAAGAAGTCTGAGAATTGGAATTGGGTTTAGGGTAAGGTTAGGTGTTAGGGACTAGGATTAGGTTTAGGGGTTAGGGTTTTAGGTTAGAATTAGGGTTAGGATTACTGTTAGGGTTAGAGATTAGGATTATGTTTAGTGGTTGGGTTTAGGTTTAGGGTGAGAGGCAAGAGTAAGGGTCAGGGATTAGGGTTACTGTTAGGAGTTAGATTCAGGGCTTACTAAGGGTTTGGTTTAGAGATAGGGTTAGGGCTTACGTTTAACGGTGTGTGTTAGGGCACGGGCCCTGTCTAATGTACGGGGCACTGTGGGTGTGGAGCAAGGCTGGGTCCCCACTTCATCGTACCCTGGGTGTTGGGCTTCAACTGTCACGCAGGACAAAGGCAGAGGCTCATCTCACGCATGGTTAGGATTAAGGTTTAAGTTTAGGGTCAGGGTTGAGGGTTAGGGTGAGGGTTAACAGTTAGAGTTAGGGTAAGGGGGTTAGGGATAGGGTTAGGGTTAAGGGTTAGCTTTATGGTTCAGGTTTAAGGTTAGCATTAGAGGGTAGGGTTTGTGTAACTGTAGATCAGTGTTGGGTTTAGATCTCTAGGCATTAGGGTAAAGGTTAGGGTTAGGGTTAAGAGTTAGGGTTATGTTTAAAGGTTAGGTTTGGGATTAGGCTTAAGGGTTAAGGTTAAGGTTATGGGCTATGACTAAGGATCAACGGTTAGGGTTATTTTTAGGCGTAGGGTTAGGGTAACGGGTTAGAGTTAGTGTTAGTGTTGTTGGTCGGGTTAAGGTTAGGGTTGGCGTTTCAGAATTAGGGATTAGGTGTTATGTTTATAGCTAGGAGTTAGGGTTAGAATTACTGTATAGGGCTTGTTCTCAGGGTGTCATGCATTAACGTTAAGATAAGGGGTTAAAGTTAGGGTTACGGTGAGCTTTACCTGTTAAGGTGAGCAGTAGGATCAGGGTTAGGTGTTATGTTCTGGGTTAGGTTTATGGGTGAGGGGTAGGGCTTATCCTTAGGGCACGGGCCCTGTATGCACTAGGAGGCGAAGTTAGGGATCTGTGATGGTCGCTGGGAACCCACTCTATCGTTCGCAGTGTATGGGCCTCTGGGTTTCATGCAGGACACTGTGGCAGAGCCGGCTTTCATGCATGGCTTAGTAGGATTGTAGGCTTTCAAAACTCTGAGAAAGCAAGAAGTCTGAGAATTAGATATCGGGTTAGGATTACGGCACGGTTTAGGGATGAAGATTAGTGTTAGGGTGAGGGCTTAGGGTTAGGGGTTAGGGTTAGGGTTAGGGTTGTTGGTAGGGTGAAGGTTAGGGTTGACGTTTTAGAGTTTGGGATGAGGTGTTACGGTTATGACTATGGTTTAGGATTAGAATTATGGGATAAGGCTTCTTCTCAAGGTGTTTTGCATTCACGTTAAGTTAAGGGGCTAAGTTAGGGTTACGGGGAGGTTTATGTTTTAAGGTGAGCAATAGGATCAGGGTTAGGTGTTATGTTCAGGGTGAGGGTTATTTGTTAGGGGTAGTGTTTATACTTAGCATACGGGCCCTGTCTGCACTGGGAGGTGGGCGGGGTTTAGGGGGATGGTATTGTCCCCGGGAACCCACTCTATCGTACGCTGGGTATGGGCTCCTGGGTTTCATGCAGGACACAGTGGAAGAGCCCCCTTTTACTCATGGCATGGGAGGATTGTAGGCTTTCTAAACTCTGAGAACGCAAGAAGTCTGAGAATTAGATTTAGGGGTAGGATTATGGTAATGTTTAGGGATGAAGATTAGTGTCAGGGTGGTGTCTTGGGTTAGGGGTTGGGGTTAAAGGTTAGTGTTAGGTTTAACAGTTACAGTTAGGTTTATGGTTAAGTTTCAGGGTTAGGGTTAAGGTTTGGGTTTAGCGTTTGGCACAGGGGAAGACTTCAATGTTAGCTTTATGGTTAAAGATTAGGATTAGTGTTAGTGTGAGGGTTAATGGTAAGGGTCAAGATTAATGGTTCAGGTTGGGGTTAGGCTTTGGTTTAGGGTTAGGGGTTAGGGTTAGGCTTAGGGTTAAGAGATAGGATTAGGGTTAAGTGTTGGGCTTAGGGTTAGGGTTTAGTGTTAGGGTTATCGTTAAGGATTAGTGTTAGGGTCAGGGTTAAATGTTTGGGTGCGGGTAATGGTTAGGGTCAGGGTTAAGGTTTACGGATAGGGTTAGTGTTAAGGGTTACGGGTAGGTTTAGGGTTCAGGGTTAGAGTTAGCATTAGGGCTTAAGGTTAGGATTAGGTGGTAGGTTACATTTAGGTTTAGATCTAGGCGTTAGAGTAAGGGTTAAGAGATAGGGTTAGGTTTAATGCTTAGGATTAGGGTTAGGGTTTTGGGTTAAAGTAAGTGTTAGGGGTTAGGTTTAAGGATCAAAGGTTAGGGTTATGTTTAGTTGTAGGGTTAGGGATAAGGGATAAGATTGGCGTAAGGGTTTTCCTTACTTTTATGGTTAAGGGTCACGCTTAGATTAAAGGTTAAGTTTAGTGTTAAGGGTTATGGTGAGGGTTAACGGTTACGGTAAAGGTTAAGCATTAGTGTTAGGGATTAGCGATTAGGGTTTTTGGTAAGTGTTAGGGTTAGGAGTTAGTGTTTTATGAAGGGGTATGGTTAGAATTAGGATTGGGGTTAGTGTTAGGGTTAGGTTTAGGGGTAAGGTTTAGGGTAAAAGGATAGGATTAGGGTTAAGGGTTGGGCTCAGATTTAGGGTTAAAGTTTAGTGTTCGGGTTAATGTTTAGTGTTATGGTCCAGTTTAAGTGTTAGGGTGAGGGTTAACGGTTAGGATTAGGCTTAGAGGTTGGGGATATAGTGAGGGTTCAGTGTTAAGGTTAGGTTTAGGGTTCAGGGTTAGGGTTAGCTTTAGGGGTTATGGTTAGGGTTAGGTGTTAGGTTAGTGTCAGGGTTAGGTCTAGTCGTGAGGGTAAGGTTTAGGGTTAGCTTTAAGAGCTAGGGTTAGGTTTAATGGTTAGGATTAGGATTAAGGTTAAAGGTTAGGGTAAGGCTTAGGGGTTAGGGTGAAGGGTTAAGGGTTTTTGTTAGGCATAGCGTTGGGGTTAGAAGTAAGGGTTACTGTCAGTGTTAGGGTTGTAGGCAGGGTTACGGTTAGGGTTAGCGGTTTAGAATTAGGGTTAGGGATTAGGTGTTCCAGTGATGAATAGGAGATAGGGTGAGAATTAGTGGATAGGGGTTGTTCTCAGGGAATGGGTTATGCACTAACGTTAGGATAAGGGGTTAAAGTTAGGCTCACGGTCAGTTTTACGTGTTAAGGGGAGAAATAGGAACAGGGTTGGGTGTTATGTTCAGGGTGAGGGATATCTGTTACAGGTATTGTTTATTCTTAGCGCACGGGCCCTGTCTGCATTAGGCGGGGGAGGAGGTTCGGGGGCTGGGATTGTCACCAGGATCCCACTGTATCGTCCTCTGGGTATGGGCCAGTGGGTTTCATGCAGGACACCGTGGTAGAGCCTCCTTTCACGCATGGCATGGGAGGATTGCAGGCTTTCTAAACTCTAAGAAAGCAAGAAGTCTGAGAATTAGATTTAGGGTTAGGATTATGGTTAGGATTCAGGATGAAGTTTAGTGTTAGGGTGAGGGCTTAGGGTGAGTGATTAGGGTTAGGGTTAAAGGTTACTCTTAGGTTTAACAGTTACAGTTCGGTTTAGGATTGAGGTTTACGGTTAGGGTTAAGATGAGGGGTTAGGGTTTGGTATAGGGTTAGGGTTAGGTACAGGGTTAGGGTTTAGTGTTAGAATTAGGGTTGAAGATTAGGATTAGGGTTAGGATTAAAGGTTAGCGTGAGAGTTAACGGTTAGGGTTAAGGTTAAGAGTTAGGGTTAGGGTTTAGGTTTAGGGTTAAGGGTTAGGGTTAGTTTTAGGGTTCGAGTTATGTGTTAGGGTTTGTGTTAGAGGTTAGGGTTTGGTTTACTGTTCAGGGTTAGGGTTACGTTTAGGGGTTAGCATTAGGGTTAAGGATTAGGTTTAGGGTAAGGGTTTAGAGTTAGTGTTCTTCTTTAGGCTCGGGGCTTAGGTTCAGGGTCAGGGGTTAGAGTTGGTGGTAGGGCTTAGATTTAGCGGTCAGTTTAAGGGCACAGGAGCTGTTTAATCTATGGTGAGAGGGGTCTGTTCGGAGTCACCACAAAGCACAACATCATTCCCTGGGCCCTGGGACAAGACCTACATGCAGGACTCAGGCGGAGCCTCATCTCACACATGGCATGGCTGTATTTTAGGCTTGCTTCACTCTGGGAATGGAAGTAGTGTGAGAATTAGGGTTAGGGTTGGGGTTAGGGGTTGCAAGTTAGGGGTTAGGTTTTGACTCAGGGTTAGGTGGTAGGGATTAGTGGTTAGGGTTATAGTTAGTGTTACGGGTTAAGTGTTAAGTCTGCTTTAGGGGGCCATGGTAAGTTTTAGGTTTGGAGTTAGCGTTAGGGTTAGGGTTTAGGGTTAAGGGATAGGGTTAGGGTTAAGGGTTAGGCTTAGGTTTCGGGTTCAGGTTTAGGGTTAGGGTCAGGGTTAAGGGTTAGGGTGAGGGTGAAGAGTTAGGGTTAGGGTTACGGGATTAGGGATAGGTTTAGGGTTAAGGGTCAGGTGTATGGTTCAGGTTTAAGGTTAGCATTAGGGGGTTAGCGTTAGTGTTACCTGTAGGTCAGTGTTGGGGTTAGATCTCTAGGCATTAGGGTAAAGGTTAGGGTTAGGGTTAATTGTTAGGGTTATGTTTAATGGTTAGGATTGGGATTAGGGTTAAGGGTTAGGGTTAAGGTTAGGGGTTATGACTAAGGATCAACGGTTAGTGTTATTTTTGGGCATAGGTTTAGCATAAGCGGTTAGGGTTAGCGTTAGTGTTGTTCGTAGCGTTAAGGTTAGGGTTGGCGTTTCACAATTAGGGATTAGGTGTTATGGTTATGGCTAGGAGTTAGGGTTAGAATTACGGTATAGGGCTTGTTCTAGGGTGTCATGCATTTACCTTAAGATAAGGGGTTAAAGTTAGGGTTACGGTGAGCTTTACCTGTTAAGGTGAGCAGTAGGATCAGGGTTAGGTGTTATGTTCTGGGTTAGGGTTATGGGTGAGGGGTAGGGTTTATCCTTAGGGCACGGGCCCTGTATGCACTAGGAGGCGAAGTTAGGGATCTGTGATGGTCGCTGGGAACCCACTCTATCGTACGCAGTGTATGGGCCTCTGGGTTTCATGCAGGACACTGTGGCAGAGCCGGCTTTCATGCATGGCTTAGTAGGATTGTAGGCTTTCAAAACTCTGAGAAAGCAAGGAGTCTGAGAATTAGATTTTGGGTTAGGATTACGGCACGGTTTAGGGATGAAGATTAGTGTTAGGGAGAGGGCTTAGGGTTAAGGGTTAGGGTTAGGTTTAGGGTTGTTGGTAGGGTGAAGGTTAGGGTTGACGTTTTAGAATTAGGGATGAGGTGTTACGGTTATGACTATGGTTTAGGATTAGAATTATAGGATAGGGCTTCTTCTCAAGGTGTTTTGCATTCACGTTAAGTTAAGGGGCTAAGTTAGGGTTACGGAGAGTTTTATGTTTTAAGCTGAGCAATAGGATCAGGGCTAGGTATTATGTTCAGGGTGAGGGTTATCTGTTAGGGGTAGTGTTTATACTTAGCGTACGGGCTCTGTCTGCACTGGGCGGGGGGCGGGGGTTAGGGGGATGGGATTGTCACCGAGAACCCACTCTATCGTACGCTGGTTATGGGCTCCTGGGTTTCATGCAGGACACAGTGGCAGAGCCCCCTTTTACTCATGGCATGGGAGGATTGTAGGCTTTCTAAACTCTGAGAAAGCAAGAAGTCTGAGAATTAGATTTAGGGGTAGGATTATGGTAATGTTTAGGGATGAAGATTAGTGTCAGGGTGGGGTCTTAGGTTAGGGGTTGGGGTTAAAAGTTAGTGTTAGGTTTAACAGTTACAGTTAGGTTTACGGTTAAGTTTCAGGGTTAGGGTTAAGGTTTGGGTTTAGCGTTTGGCACAGGGGTAGGCTTCAGTGTTAGCTTTATGGTTAAAGATTAGGATTAGTGTTAGTGTGAGGGTTAATGGTAAGGGTCAAGATTAATGGTTCAGGTTGGGGTTAGGCTTAGGTTTAGGGTTAGGTGTTAGGGTTAGGCTTAGGGTTAAGGGATAGGATTAGGGTTAAGTGTTGGGCTTAGGGTTAGGGTTTAGTGTTAGGGTTATCATTAAGGATTAGGGTTAGCGTCAGGGTTAAATGTTTGGGTGCGGGTAATGGTTAGGGTCAGGGTTAAGGTTTACGGATAGGGTTAGTGTTAAGGGTTACGGGTAGGTTTAGGGTTCAGGGTTAGAATTAGCATTAGGGCTTAAGGTTAGGATTAGGTGGTAGGTTACATTTAGGGTTAGATCTAGGCGTTAGAGTAAGGATTAAGAGATAGGGTTAGGTTTAATGCTTAGGATTAGGGTTAGGGTTTGGGGTAAAAGTAAGTGTTAGGGAAAAGGTTTAAGTATCAAAGGTTAGGGTTATGTTTAGCTGTAGTGTTAAGGTTAGGGATAAGGGATAAGATTGGCATAAGGGTTTTCCTTACTGTTAGGGTTAAGGGTTACGCTTAGATTAAAGGTTAAGGTTAGGGTCAGTGTTAAGGGTTAGGGTGAGTGTTAACGGTTACGGTAAAGGTTAAGCGTTAGTGTTAGGGATTAGCGATTAGGGTATTTGGTAAGTGTTAGGGTTAGGAGTTAGTGTTTTATGAAAGGTTATGGTTAGAATTAGGATTTGGGTTAGTGTTAGGGTTAGGGTTAGGGTAAAAGGATAGGATTAGGGTTAAGGGTTGGGCTCAGGGTTAGGGTTAAATTTTAGTATTAGGGTTAATGTTTAGTGTTATGGTCCACTGTAAGTGTTAGGGTGAGGGTTAACGGTTAGGATTAGGCTTAGAGGTTGGGGATATAGTGAGGGTTCAGTGTTAGGGTTAGGTTTAGGGTTCAGGGTTAGGGTTAGCTTTAGGGGTTACGGTTAGGTGTTAGGTTACTGTCAGGGTTGGGTCTAGTCGTGAGGGTAAGGTTTAGGGTTAGCTTTAAGAGCTAGGGTTAGGTTTAATGGTTAAGATTAGGATTAGGTTTAAGGGTTAGGGTAAGGCTTAGGGGTTAGGGTCAAGAGTTAAGGGTTTCTGTTAGGCATAGCGTTGGGATTAGAAGTAAGGGTTACTGTCAGTGTTAGGGTTGTAGGCAGGGTTCCGGTTAGGGTTAGTGGTTTAGAATTAGGGTTAGGGATTAGGTGTTACAGTTTTGACGAGGAGATAGGGTTAGAATTATGGGATAGGGGTTGTTCTCAGGGAATGGGTTATGCATTAACGTTAGGATAAGAGGTTAAAGTTAGGCTCACGGTCAGTTTTACGTGTTAAGGGGAGAAATAGGAACAGTGTTAGGTGTTATGTTCAGGGTGAGGGATATCTGTTACATGTATTGTTTATGCTTAGCGCACGGGCTATGTCTGCCTTAGGAAAGGGCGGGGGGAGGTTAGGGGGCTGGGATTGTCACCAGGATCCCACTGTATCGTCCTCTGGGTATGGGCCCGTGGGTTTCATGCAGGACACAGTGGTAGAGCCTCCTTTCACGCATGGCATGGGAGGATTGTAGGCTTTCTAAACTCTAAGAAAGCAAGAAGTCTGAGAATTAGATTTAGGGTTAGGATTATGGTTAGGGTTAAGGATGAAGTTTAGTGCTAGGGTGAGGGCTTAGGGTTAGGGATTAGGGTTAGGGTTAAAGGTTACTCTTAGGTTTAATGGTTACAGTTCAGTTTAGGGTTGAGTTTTACAGTTAGGGTTAATATGAGGGGTTAGTGTTTGGTATAGGGTTAGGGTTAGGTACAGGGTTAGGGTTAAATGTTAGGTTTAGGGTTGAAGATTAGGATTAGGGTTAGGATTAAAGGTTAGTGTGAGAGTTAACGGTTAGGGTTAAGGTTAAGAGTTAGGGTTAGGTTTTAGGTTTAGGGTTAAGGGTTAGGTTTAGTTTTAGGGTTAGAGTTATATGTTATGGTTTGTGTTAGAGGTTAGGGTTAGGTTTACTGTTCACGGTTAGGGTTACGTTTAGGGGTTAGCATTAGGGTTAGGGATTAGGTTTAGGGTAAGGGTTTAGAGTTAGTGTTGGGCTTTAGGCTCGCAGCTTAGGTTCAGGGTCAGGGGTTAGGGTTGGTGGTAGGGCTTAGATTTAGCGGTCAGTTTAAGGGCACAGGACCTGGTTAATCTACGGTGAGAGGGGTGCGGTCGGAGTCACCACGAAAGCACAACATCATTCCCTTGGCCCTGGGACAAGACCTCCATGCAGGACTCAGGCGGAGCCTCATCTCACACATGGCATGGCTGTATTGTAGGCTTGCTTCACTCTGGGAATGGAAGTAGTGTGAGAATTAGGGTTAGGGTTGGGGTTAGGGGTTTCGAGTTAGGGGTTCGGTTTTGAGTCAGGGTTAAGTGGTAGGGATTAGTGATTAGGGTTAGAGTTAGTGTTACGAGTTATGTGTTAAGTCTGGTTAGGGGGCCAGGGTAAGGTTTAGGTTTGGAGTTAGCGTTAGGGTTAGGCGTTAGGGTTAAGGGATAGGGTTAGGGTTAAGGGTTAGGCTTAGGGTTAGGGTTCAGGTTTAGGGTTAGGGTCAGGGTTAAGGGTTAGGGTCAGGGTTAACAGTTAGGGTTAGGGGGTTAGGGATAGGTTTAGGGTTAAGGGTCAAGGCTATGGTTCAGGTTTAAGGTTAGCATTAGGGGTTGGGGTTAGTGTTAACTGTAGGTCAGTGTTGGGGTTAGATCTCTAGGCATTAGGGTAAAGGTTAGGGTTAGGGTTAAGAGTTAGGGTTATGTTTAATGGTTAGGATTGGGATTAGCGTGAAGAGTTAGGGTTAAGGTTAGGGGTTATGACTAAGGATCAACGGTTAGGGTTATTTTTATGTGTAGGGTTAGCGTAAGGGGTTAGGGTTATTGTTAGTGTTGTTCGGAGGGTTAAGGTTAGGGTTGGCGTTTCACAATTAGGGATTAGGTGTTATGGTTATGGCTAGGAGTTAGGGTTAGAATTATGGTATAGGTCTTGTTCTCAGGGTGTCATGCATTAACGTTAAGACAAGGGCTTAAAGTTAGGGTTACGGTGAGCTTTACCTGTTAAGGTGAGCAGTAGGATCAGGGTTAGGTGTTATGTTCTGGGTTAGGGTTATGGGTGAAGGGTAGGGTTTATCCTTAGGGCACGGGCCCTGTATGCACTAGGAGGCGAAGTTAGGGATCTGTGATGATCCCTGGGAACCCATTCTTTAGTACGCAGTGTATGGGCCTCTGGGTTTCATGCAGGACACTGTGGTAGAGCGGGCTTTCATGCATGGCTTAGTAGGATTGTAGGCTTTCAAAACTCTGAGAATTAGATTTCGGGTTAGGATTACGGCACGGTTTAGGGATGAAGATTAGTGTTAGGGTGAGGGCTTAGGGTTTGGGGTTAGGGTTAGGGGTAGGGTTCATCGTTAGGGTTACGTTTAGGCAGTAGGGTTATGGGTTAGGAATAGGGTAAGGGTTTAATGTTAGTGTTGGGCGTTAGGGTCAGGGCTTAAGTTTAGGGTTAGGGGTTAGTGTTAGAGTTAGTGTTAGGGCTTAGATTTAGAGGTTATTTTAAGGGCACAGGACCTGTGTAATCTATGGTGAGAAGTGTGCGGAATGGGTCATCGCCACACCACACCATCGTACCCTAGGCCTTGGGCCCAGACCTACATGTAGGTCTCAGGCAGAGCCTCTTCTCACGCATGGCATGGTTTTATTGTAGGCTTGGCTAACTCTGAGAATGGAGGAAGTGTGAGAATTATGGTTATGATTAGGGTTAGGTGTTTGGGGTTAGGGGTTAGTGTTCGAGTGAGGGTTAGGGGTTAGGGATTAGGGGTTAGGGTTAATGTTAGCATTAGGGGTTAACGGTTAGGGTTGGGTTAGGGACTAGGGTTAGATTTAGGGTTGGGGTAGGGTTAGGGTTAGGGGTTAGGGTTAGGGTTAAGGGATAGGATTAGGGTTAAGGGTTAAGGCTTAGGGTTAGCATTAAGGGATGGGTTAGGGTTAAGGGTTAGGGTTATGGTCCGAGTTAAGGGTTAGGATGAGGGTTAACAGTTAGGGTTATAAGTTAGGGATAGTGTTAGGATTAAGGTCTAGGGTTAGGGTTAGAGGTAGTTTTACTGCTAAGATTAGGTCTAGGCATTAAGGTAAGGGTTAGTGTTAGGGTTAGGTTTAATTGTTAGGATTAGGATCAGAATTAAGGGTTAGGCTTAGGGTTAGGGGATAGGGTTAGGGTTTAGGGTAAACTTTTAAGGTTATGTTTAGGGATAAGGTTAGGGTTAGCGTTTAAGGTTAGGGTTAGTATTAGGGTTGTTTGTAGGGTTAAGGTAATGTTTAGTGGTTAGAATTAGGGTTAGGGATTAGGGGTTACTGTTATGGCTAGGAGTTTGGGTTAGTATTAAGTGATAGGGGTTGTTCTTAGCATAAGTGTTATGCATTAACGTTAGAATAAATGGTTAAAGTTAGGTTTACGGTGAGGTTTATGTGTTAAGGTGAGCAATAGGATCAGGGTTAGAATTATGAGTGAGGGGTAGGGTTTTGCTTAGGGTATGGGCCCTGTCTGCCCTAGGAGTGGGATTGAGGGGGATGTGATTGTCACCAGAAACCCACTCTATCGTATGCAGGGTATGGGCCCATGGGTTTCTTGTAGGACACTCTGGCAGAGCCTGATTTCACGCATGGTAAAGGAGGATTGTAAGCTTTCCAATCTCTAAGAAAGTAAGAAGTCTGAGAATTAGATTTAGGGTTAGGATTATTGTTATGGTTAGGGATGAAGTTTAATCTTAGGGTGAGGGCTTCGGGTAAGGGGATAGGGTTAGTTTTAGGGTTAAAAGTTACTGTTAGGTTTAACAGTTACAGTTAGACTTAGGGTTTAGGTTTAGGGTTAGGGTTAAGCTTAGGGGTTACGGTTTGGTACAGGGTTAGGGTTAAGTGTTAGGGTTAGGGTTAAAGATCATGACTAGGGTTAGAGTTAAGGGTTAGTTTGAGTGTTAACAGTTAGGGTTAAGGATAACTTTTCGGGTTAGGGGTTAGGATTAGTGTTCGGGCTGAGATTTAGCGGTTAGTTTAAGGGCACAGGACCTGTTTAATCTATGGTGAGAGTGGTGCACAGGGTCGCTGCGACACGACACCACCATATGCTGGGCCTTGGGCCAAGACCTACATACAGGGCTCAGGTGGAGCCTCTTCTCACGCATGACATGGCTGTATTGTAGTCTTGGTTAACTCTGAGAATGGAAGAAGTGTGAGAAATCGGGTTAGGGCTGGCTGTAGGTGTTTTTAACCCCTAACCCTAACACTAACCCCAAGGTTAAATCTAACCGTAACCCTTACGCCAACCCTAACACTAACCCTAACCCCTCTCACTGTAGAATAAACAGGTCCTGTGCCCTTAAACTAACCGCTAAATCTAAGCCCTAACATCAACCCTAACCTCTGACCCTAAACCTAAGCCCTGAGCCTAAAGCCCAACACTAACTCTAAACTCTTACCCTAAAGCTAATCCCTAACCCTAATGCTAACCCCTAAACATAACCCTAACTGTGAACCCTAAACCTAACCCTAACCTCGAGCGCTAACCATAGCACTTAACTCTAACCCTAAACCTAACATGAACCCTTAATCCTAACACTAACCCTAACCCTAACTCTTAACTTTAACCCTGACTGTTAACCCTCACACTAACCTTTAAACCTAACCTTAATCGTAATCTTTAACCCTAAACCTAATATTTAACCCTAATCCTGTACCAAACCCTAAACCCTAACCTTAAACCTAACCGTAAACCTTAACCCTGAACCTAACTGTAACGGTTAAAACTAAGAGTAACCTGTAACGCTACCCGTAACCCCTAACTCTAAGCCTTCACCCTAACACTAACCTTGATCCTTAACCCGAACCCTAACCCTAACCCTAAATCTAATTCTCAGTCTTCTTGCTTTCTTAGAGTTTAGAAAGCCTACAATCCTCCCATTCCATGCATGAAAGGAGGCTCTTCCACTGTGTCCTGAATGAACCGCTGGGGCCCATAACCAGAGTACGATAGAGTGGGTTCCTGGTGACAATCCCAGCCCCCTAACTCCCGCCCCCCGCCTAATGCAGACAAGGCCGGTGTCCTAAGCATAAACTCTACACCTCACCCAAAACTCTAACCCTGAAAATAACGTTTAACCCTGATTCTATTGCTCACCTTAGAATGTAAACCTCACTGTAACCTGAACTTTAACCTCTTATCCTAACGTTAATGCATAACACTTACCCTGAGAATAACCCCTATCCCATAATTCTAACCCTATCTCCTAGTCATAACTGTAACAACTAATCCCTAACCCTAATTCTAAACCACTAACACTAACTGTTACCCTACGTAGTTACTGTTACGGTAACCTACTGTTACCCTAACACTGAACCTAACCCTTACTCCTAACGCCAAAGCTATGGCTAAAAATAATGCTAACCCTTGACCCTTTACCCTAACTCCTAACCCTAATCCTAATCCTAACCACTAAACCCAAACTTAGCTCTTAACCCTAACCCTAAACCTTACCCTGACGCCTAGACCTAACACTAACACTAAACTAACACCTAACCCTAATCATAACCCCTAAAGCTAACCCTAACCCTGAACCCTAAACCTAAACCTAACACTTAATACTAACTATATCCCTAACCCCTAACCCTAACCCTAACCGTTAACCCTCACCCTAACCCTTAAACCGGACCCTAACACTAAATCTTAACCCTAACACTAAATTTTAACCCTAAACCTACGCCCAACCCTTAACCATAATCCTATCCCTTAACCCTAAACCTAACCCCTAACCCTAAACCTAACACTAACCCCAATCCTAATTCTAACCATAGCCCTTAATACATCACTACGCCTAACCCCTAACCCTAACCCCTAATGCTAACCCTAACCCTGAACCCTAAACCTAACCCTATCCCTAACCCTTAAACATAACTCTATCCCTAACCAATAATCCTAAGCCTAATCTTTAACCCTCACCCTAGAGCTTAACTGGAACCGTAACCCTAAGCCTAAACCCCAACCCTAACACTTAACACAAACCCTAAGCCTTAACACTTAACCCCAATCCTATCCTTTAACCCTAACACTAACCCTGATGCCTAATCCTAACCCTAACACTAACCCCAACCATAAATCTAACCCTAGCCCCTAACGCAAAACTAACCCCTAACCCCTAACCCTAACACTAACCCTAAATCCTAGTCCCTAACCACTAAACCTCACTTGAACCCTAACCCCTAACACCAAACCCTTAACCCTAACCATAACCCTATTTCTCACACTACTTCCATTCTCAGAGTTAACCAAGCTTAAAATACAACCATGCAATGCGTGAGTAGAGTTTCTGCATGAGTCCTGCAAGTAGGTCTGGGCCAAAGGCCCAGGATCCGATGGTGTGGTGTCGCATGGAAACATTCTGCACCCTTCTCACCATAGATTACACAGGTCCTGTACCCTTAAACTAACCGCTAAATCAAAGCCCAAACACTGACCCTAACCCCTAACCCTAAACCTAAGCCCTGACCCTAATGCCCAACACTAACACTAAACGCTTACCCTAAACCTAACCCCTAAATGTAACCTTAACCATGAACCCTAAACCTAACCCAAACCCCTAACCCTAACCATAACACTTAACTCTAACCCTAAACCTAACATGAACACTTAACCCTAACCCTAACCCATAACCCTAACACTTAACCTTAACCCTAACCGTTAACCCTCACACTAAAACTTAACCCTAACCCTAATCCTAATCTTTAACCCTAACCCTAGCACTTAACCCTTACCCTGTACCAAAACCTAACCCCTAATCTTAACCCTAACCGTAAACCTTAAAGCTTAACCCTAAACCTAACTGTAACTGTTAAACCTAACACTAACCTTTAACCCTGACCCTAACCAAAACCCCTAACCCTAAGCCCTCACCATAACAGTAACCTATATTGCTAACCCTAACCCTAATCCTAGCCCTAAATTTAATTCTCAGACTTCTTGCTTTCTCAGAGTTTACAAAGCCTACAATCCTCCCATGCCATGTGTAGAAGGAGGCTCGGCCACTGTGTCCGGCATGAAACCAGGGGGCCCATACCCAGCATATGATAGAGTGGCTTCTGGCATCTATCCCAGCCCCCTAAAACCCCCTCCTAGAGCAGGGAGGGCTCGTGATATAAGCATAAACACTACCCCTCACCCATAACCCTAACCCTGAACATCACAGCTCACCCTGATACTATTGCTCACCTTAACACATCAACCTCACCATAACTCTAACTTGAACCCGTTATCCTAACGTTAATGCATAAGACTTACCCTAAGAACAACCCCTATCCCTTAATTCTAACCCTAACTCCTAGCCACAATTATAACACCTAATCCCTAAGGCTAATTCAAAACTGCTAAACATTACCTTACCCCTACAAACAACCCTAACACTAACCCTAACCCTAACCGCTAACCCTAACCGTACACCTAAAAATAACCGTAACACTTGACACTTAACCCTAACCCCTAACCTTAACCCTAACCCTTAACCTTGATTCTAATCCTAACAATTAAACCTAACCCTAACTCTTAAGCCTAACACTAACACGTACCCTAACGCCTAGACCTAACCCTAAGAGTAAACGTAACCCCTAACCCTAACCCTAATCCCTAATGCTAACCCTAACACTGAACCCTAATCCTAAGCCTTAAACCTAACTCTATCCTTAAGCCATAAGCCTAGCCCTAACTGTTAACCCCACACTAACCCTTAACTCGAACTGTAACCCTAACCCTTAAAACTAAACCTAACACTTAACGCTAACCCTAAGCCTTAACGCTTAACCCTTATCCTATCCCTTAACCCTAACCCTAACCCCTAATGCTAACCATAACCCCACCATAAATCTAACCCTAGCCCCTAACCCAACCCTAACCCCTAAACCCTAACCCTATCACTAAACCCAACACCTACTCCCTAACCCCTAATCCTCACTCGAAGCTTAAGCCCTAACCCTAAGCCCTCTCCCTGACTAATCTTCATTCCTAACTCTAACCATAATCCTAACCCTAAATCTAATTCTCAGACTTCTTGCTATCTCAGAGTTTTAAAAGCCTACAATTCTCCAAAGCCATGCGTGAAAGCTGGCTCTACCACAGTGTCCTGCATGAAACCCAGGAGCCCATACTCTGTGTACAATAGAGTGGGTTCCTGGGGACAATCACGGCCCCCTAACTCCCCCTGCTAGTGCTGACAGGGCCTATGCCCTAAGCAAAAACCCTGCACCTCACCCATAACCCTAACCCTGAACATAACACCTAACCCTGATGTTATTGTTCACCTTAACACGTAAACCTCACTGTAACCCTAACTTTAACCCCCTATCCTAATGTTATTGAATAACACTTACCCTAAGAACAAACCCTATCCCTTAATTCTAAGCCTAACTCCTAGCATAACCGTAACACCTAATCCCTAACCTTAATTCTCAACTGTTAAACATTACCTTCACCCTACAAACAACCCTAACACTAACCCTAACTCTAACCGCTAACCCTAACCCTAACCATTACACTGATCATAATCCTAACAATTAAACCTAACCCTAATTCTTAACCCTAACACGAACCATTACCATAATGCCTAGACCTAACCCTAACTGTAACCCTAACCCCTAACCCTAACCCTAACCGCTAATGCTAACCCTAACCCCGAACCCTAAACCTAACCCTAACCCTATCCCTTAAACCTATTACTATCCCTAAACCATTACCTTAATCGCAACTGTTAACCCTCACTCTCACCCTTAACTTGGACCGAAACCCTAACCCTTAACCCTAACCTTAACCCTTACTGCTAATCTTAAGCCTTCACCCTTTACCTTAATCCTATCTCGTAAGCCTAACCCTAAGGCTGACCCCTAACCCGCCCGAACATTAACCCTAACCCTAAATCTAACGCTAGCCCCTTACAAAAACCTAACACCTAACCCCCGACACACTAATCCTAACTTCTAATTCCTAACAGCTAAACTTCACTCAAACCCTAACCTCTAACCCTAAACACATAACCCTAACCATAACCCTAATTCTCACACTTCCTCCGTTCTCAGAGTTGACCAAGCCTACAATAGAGCCATGCCACAAATGAGAAGAGGCTCTGCCTGAGTCCTGCATGTAGGTCTGGGCCCGAGGCCCAGGTACGATGGTGTGGTGTTGAGGCGACCCAGTCTGCACCCTTCCCACCATAGATTAAACAGAGCATGTGCCCTTAAACTAACCACTAAATCTAAGCCCTAACACTAAACCTAAATCCTAACCCTAAACCTCGGCCCTTATCCTAACGCCCAACAGTAACACTAAACACTCACCCTAAACTTAAGCCGTAATCCGAACCCCTAAATGTAACCCTAACCATGAACCCTAAACCTAACCCTAACCTCTAGCCATAACCATAACACTTAACTCTAACCCTAAACGTTACACGAAGCCTTATTCCTAACCCTAACCCCAACCGTAACACTTAATCTTGACCCTTACCATTAACCCTCACACTAACCCTTAACCCTAACCCTAATCCTAATCTTTAACCATAAACCTAACACTGAAGCCTAACCCTGTGCCAAACGCTAAAACCAAACCTTAACCCTAACCCTGAAACTTAACCGTAAACGTAACTGTAACTATTAAAAATAACACTAACCTTTAACGCTAACCCCTAACCCTCAGAGGCCACCCTAACACTAATCTTCCTCTCTAAACATTACCATAATCCTACCCCTAAATCTAATTCTCAGACTTCTTGCTTTCTCAGAGTTAAGAAAGCCTACAATCCTCCCATGCCATGAGTAAAAGGGGGCTCTTCCACTGTGTCCTGCATGAAACCCAGGAGCCCATACCCAGCGTATGATAGAGTGCATTCCCAGGGACAATCCCATCCCTCTAACCCCCGCCCCCCACCCAGTGCAGACAGGGACCGTACGCTAAGTATAAACACTATCCCTAACAGATAACCCTCACCCTCAATATAAAACCTGACCCTGAACCTATTGCTCACCTTAAAACATAAACCTCTCCGAAACCCTAACTTATCCCCTTATCTTAACATTAATGTATAACACCCTGAGAAGAAGCCCTATCCCATAATTCTAAATCTAATCCCCAGCCATAACCCTAACACCTCATCCCTAATTCTAAAATGCCAACCCTACCTTCACCCTACCAACAACCCTAAACCTAACCCTAAACCCTTACCCTAACCCTACGCCTAAAAATAACCCTAACCATTGATCCTTAGTCATAACCCCTAAACCTTAACCCTAACCCTTCACGCTAATCCCAATCCTAACCATTAAACATAACCCTACTTAACCCTACCGCTAACCTCTACCCTAATGCCTAGATATCTAACCCCAACACTGACCTACAGTTAACACTAATCCTAACCCCGAATCCTAACCTTAAAGCTGAACCATAAACCTAACCCTTAACCCTAACCCTATCCCTAACCCCCTAACCCTAACCCAAACTGTTAAGCCTCACCCTAACATTAACCCTGACTCTAACCCTATCCCTTAACCCTAACCCCTAACCCTAAAGCTAACCACAACCCTAAACCTAACCCTGGCCCCCTAACCCAGACTTAACACCTAAGCCCTAACACAAACTCTAACCCTAACCACTAATCCCTAGCACCTGACCCTGACTCGAAACCTAACCCCTAACTTGAAACCCCTAAACCCAAACCTAACCCTAATTCTCACACTACTTTCATTCCCAGAGTGAAGCAAGCCTACAATACAGCCATGCCATGTGTGAGATGAGGCTCCGCCTGAGTCCTGCATGTAGGTTTTGTCCCAAGGCCCAGGGAATGATGTTGTGCTTTCGTGGTGACTCAGACCACACCCCTGTCACCGTAGATTAACCAGGTCCAGTGCCCTTAAACTGACCGCTAAATCTAAGCCCTACCACCAACCCTAACCCCTGACCCTGAACCTAAGCCCCGAGCCTAAAGCCCAACACTAACTCCAAACACTTACCCTAAACCTAATCCCTATCCCTAATGCTAAACCCTAAACATAACCCTAACCGTGAACAGTAAACCTAACCCTAACCTCTAACACAAATCCTAACACATAACTCTAACCCTAAAACTAACCCTAACCCTTAACCCTGAACCTAAACCCTAACCCTATCCCTTAACCTTAACCTTAACCGTTAACTCTCATGCTAACCTTTAATCCTAACCCTAATCCTAATCTTCAACCCTAAACCTAACACAACTCTAACCATGTACCAAACCCTAACCCCTCATCTTAACCCTATCCACAAACCTCAACCCTAAAACGAACTGTAACCGTTAAACCTAACAGTAACCTTAAACCGTAACCCTAATCTGTAACCCTATCCCCTCACCATAACACTACACTTCATCCTGAACCCTAACCATAATCCTAACCCTAAATCTAATTCTCAGACTTCTTGCTTTCTTAGAGTTTAGAAAGCCTGCAATCCTCCCATGCCATGCGTGAAAGGAGGCTCTACCACTGTGTCCTGCGTGAAAACCACGGGCCCATACCCAGAGTCTGATACAGTGGGTTCCCGGTGACAATTCCAGCCCCCTAACCTCACCCCAGCTTAATGTAGACAGGGCCCGTGCGCTAAGCATAAACAATACCTTTAACAGATAACCCTAACCCTGAACATAGCACCTAACCCTGTTCCTATTTCTCCCCTTAACACGTAAACCTCACCGTGAGCCTAACTTTAACCTCTTATCCTAACGTTAATGCATAACCCATTCCCTGAGAACATCCCCTATCCAATAATTCTAACCCTATCTCCTAGTCATAACTGTAACACCTAATCCCTAACCCTAATTCTCAACCGCTAAGCCTAACCTTAACGCTGCCTACAACCCTAACACTGACAGGAACCCTTAGTTCTAACCCCAACGCTATGCCTAACAAAAGCCCTAACACTTCACCGTCACCCTAATCCCTACGCATTACCCTAACCCTTAACCGTAATCCTAATCCTAACCATTAAACCTAACCCTAGCTCTTAAAGCTAACCCTAAACCTTACCCTCACGACTAGACCTAACCCTGACACTAACCTAACACCTAACACTAACCATAACCCCTAAAGCTAACCCTAACCCTCAACCCTAAACCTAACCCTAACACTGATCCTTCACTATATCCCTAACCCCTAAGCCTAATCCTAACTGCTAACCCTCACCCTAACACTTAAACTGGACCATAACACTAAACATTAACCCTAACACTAAACTTTAACCCTAACCATAAGCCCAACACTTAACCCTAATCCTATCCCTTAACCCTAAGCCTAACCCTAACCCCTAACCCTAAACCTAACCCTAACCCCAACCCTAACCCTTAATCTTGACCCTTACCATTAACCCTCACACTAACCCTAATCCTAATCTTTAACCATAAAGCTAACACTGAAGCCTAACCCTGTGTCAAACGCTAAACCCAAACCTTAACCCTAACCCTGAAACTTAACCATAAACCTAACTGTAACTGTTACACCTAACACTAACCTCTAACCCTAACCCCTAACCCTAAGACCCCACCTTAACACTAACCCTAACCCTAAACATTATCATAATCCTACCCCTAAATCTAATTCTCGGACTTCTTGCTTTCTTAGAGTTTAGAAAGCCTAAAATCCTCCCATGCCATGAGTAAAAGGGGGCTCTGCAGCTCTCTCTTGCATGAAACCAGGAGCCCATACCTAGCGTATGATAGAGTGGGTTCCCGGGGAAATCCCATCCCCGTAACCCCAGCCCCCCGCCCAGTGCAGACAGAGCCTGTACGCTAAATATAAACACTACCCCTAACAGATAACCCTCACCCTGAACATAGCACCTGACCCTGATCCTATTGCTCACCTTAAAACATAAATCTCCCCGTAACCCTAACTTATCCCCTTATCTTAACGTTAATGCATAACACACTGAGAAGAAGCCCTATCCCATAATTCTAATCCTAACCCCTAGCCATAACCGTAACACCTCATCCTTAATTCTAAAATGCCAACCCTAACCTTCACCCTACCAACAACACTAACCCTAACCGTAACCCCTAACCCTAAGCCCTCACCCTATCACTAATCCTCATCCCTAAACCGTACCATAATACTAACTTTAAATCTAACTCTCAGACTTCTTGCTTTCTCAGAGTTTTGAAAGCCTACAATCCTACTAAGCCATGCATGAAAGCCCGCTCTGCCACAGTGTCCTGCATGAAACCCAGAGGCCCATACACTGCGTACGATAGAGTGGGTTCCCAGCGACCATCACAGACCCCTAACTTCGCCTCCTAGTGCATACAGGGCCTGTGCCCTAAGCACAAACCCTACCCCTCACCCATAACCCTAACCCGAAACATAACACCTGACCCTGATCCTACTGTCCACCTTAACATGTAAACCTCACCGTAACCCTAACTTTAACCCCTTATATTAACGATAATGCATGACACCCTGAGAACAAGCCCTATAGCGTAATTCTAACCCTAACTCCTAGCCATAACCGTAACACCTAATCCCTAATTCTGAAACGCCAACCCTAACCTTAATCCTACCAACAACACTAACACTAACCCTAAACACTTACCCTAATCCTACACCTAAAAGTAACCCTAACCATTGATACTTAGTCATAACCCCTAAACCTTAACCCTAACCCTTCACGCTAATCCCAATCCTAACCATTAAACATAACCCTACTTAACTCTACCCCTAACCTATACCTTAATGCCTAGAGATCTAACCCCAACACTGACCTACAGTTACCACTAACCCTAACCCCTGATCCTAACCTTAAAGCTGAACTATAAAACTAACCCTTAACCCTAACCCTATCCCTAACCCCCTAACCTTAACCCTAAATGTTAAGCCTCACCCTAACACTTAACCCTGACTCTAAGCCTAAACTTTAACCCTAACACCTAACCCTAACGCTAACCCCAACCCTAAACCTAATCCTGGCCCCCGAACCCAGATTTAACACCTAACCCCTAACACTAACTCTAACCCTAACCACTAATCCCTAGCACCTGACCCTGACTCGAAACCTAATCCCTAACTCAAAACCCCTGACCCCAAACCTATCCCTAATTCTCACACTAATTCCATTTCCAGAGTGAAGCAAGCCTACAATACAGCCATGCCATGTGTGAGATGAGGCTCCGCCTGAGTCCTGCATGGAGGTCCTCTCCCATGGCCCAGGGAATGATGTTGTGCTTCCGTGGTGACTCCGACCACACCCCTCTCACCGTAGATTAACCAGGTCCTGTGCCCTTAAACTGACCACTAAAGCTAAGCCCTACCACCAACCCTAACCCCTGAACCTGAACCTAAGCCCGGAGCCTAAAGCCCAACGCTAACTCTAAACACTTACCCTAAACCTAATCCCTAACCCTAATGCTAACCCCTAGAGGTAACCCTAACCGTGAACAGTAAACCTAACCCTAACCTCTAACACAAACCCTAACACATAACTCTAACCCTAAAACTAACCCTAACGCTTAACCCTGAACCTAAACCCTAACTCTAACCGTTAACCTTAACCTTATCCGTGAACTCTCATGCTAACCTTTAATCCCAACCCTAATCCTAATCTTCAACCCTAAACCTAACACAACCCGAACCATGTACCAAACCCTAACCCCTCATCTTAACCCTATCTGCAAACCTCAACACTAAAACGAACTGTAACTGTTAAACCTAAGAGTAACCTTAAACCGTAACCCTAATCTGTAACCCTATCCCGTCACCATAACACTACACTTCATCCTGAACGCTAAACATAATCCTAACCCTAAATCTAATTCTCAGACTTCTTGCTTTCTTAGAGTTTAGAAAGCCTGCAATCCTCCCATGCCATGTGGGAAAGGAGGCTCTACCACTGTGTCCTGCATGAAAACCACGGGCCCATACCCAGAGTCCGATACAGCGTGTTCCCGGTGACAATTCCAGCCCCCTAACCTCCCCCCAGCTTCAAGCAGACAGGGCCCGTGCGCTAAGCATAAACAATACCTTTAACAGATAACCCTAACCCTGAACATAGCACCTAACCCTGTTCCTATTTCTCCCCTTAACACGTGAACCTCACCGTGAGCCTAATTTTAACCTCTTATCGTAACGTTAATACATAAACCATTCCCTGAGAACATCCCCTATCCAATAATTCTAACCCTATCTCCTAGTCATAAGTGTAACACCTAATCCCTAACCCTAATTCTCAACCGCTAAGCCTAACCTTAACGCTGCCTACAACCCTAACACTGACAGGAACCCTTAGTTCTAACCCCAACGCTATGCCTAACAAAAGCCCTAACCCTTCACCCTTCAACCTAACCCCTACGCATTACCCGAACCCTTAACCGTAATGCTAATCCTAACCATTAAACCTAACCCTGGCTCTTAAGCTAACCCTAAACCTTACCCTCACGACTAGACCTAACCCTGACACTAACCTAACACCTAACCCTAACCAGAACGCCTAAAGCTAACCCTGAACCCTATCCCTTACCCTAGCAGTAAACTTTAACCCTAAACCTAAGCCCAACCCATAACCCTAATCCTATCCTTTTACCCTAAAACTAACCCCTAAACCTAACCCCTATACCTAACCCTAACTCTAATCCCAATCCTAATTCTAACCATACCCCTTCATAAAACACTAACTCCTAACCACTAACACTAACACTAACGAAAAACCCTAATCACTAATCCCTAACCCTAACGCTTAAACTTTACCCTAACCGTTAACCCTCACCCTAAATCTTAACACTGACCCTAACCTTCACCTTTAACTCTAAGCCTAGCCCTTAACGCTACAGTAAGGAAGACCCTTAATGCTAATGGGATCCCTTATCCCTAACCCTAACACTACAGCTAAAAATAACCCTAACCTTTGATCCTTAAACCTAACCACTAACACTTACTTTAACCCCAAACCCTAACCCTAATCCTAAGCATTAAACCTAACCCTATCTCTTACCACTAACCCTAGCACTTACCCTAACACCTAGATCTAACCCTAAATCTAATCTACCGCCTAATCCTAACCTTAAGCCTTAATGCTAACGCTAACCCTGAACGCTAAACCTACATGTAACCCTTAACAGTAACCCTATCCGGGAACCTTAACCCTGACCCTAACCATTACCCGCACCCAAGCATTTAACCCTGACCCTAACCCTAATTCTTAATGATAACCCTAACACTAAACCCTAACCCTAAGCCCAACACTTAACCCTAATCCTATCCCTTAACCCTAACCCTAACCCTAACCCTAATGCTAACCCCTAAACGTAACCCTAACCGTGACCAGTGAACCTAAACCTAACCTCTAACACAAACCATAGCACATAACTCTAACCCTAAAACTAACCCTAACCCTAACCCTAACCCTAAACGCTAACTCTTAACCTTAACCCTAAGCGTTAACTCTCACGCTAACCTTTAATCCTAACCCTAATCCTAATCTTCAACCCTAAACCTAACACTTAACCCTAACCCTGTACCAAACCCTAACCCCTCATCTTAACCCTAACCTTAAACCTCAACCCTAAACCAAAGTGTAACCGTTAAATCTAAGAGTAACCTTTAACCCTAACCGTAATCCCTAAGCCTAAGCCCTCACCATAACACTAAACTTCATCCTTAACCCTAACCATAACCCTAACCCTAAATCTAATTCTCAGACTTCTTGCTTTCTTAGAGTTTAGAAAGCCTGCAATCCTCCCACACCATGCGTGAAAGGAGGCTCTCCCACAGTGTCCTGCATGAAACCCAGAGGCCCATACACTGCGTGCGGTAGAGTGGGTTCCCAGCGACCATCACAGACACCTAACTTTGCCTCCTAGAGCATAAAGGGCCCGTGCCCTAAACATAAACCCCACCCCTCACCCATAAGCCTAACCCACAACATAACACCTAACCCTGATCCTACTGCTCACCTTAACAGGTAAACCTCACCATAACCCTAACTTTAACCCGATATCTTAACGTTAATGCATGACACCCTGAGAACAAGCCCTATACCGTCATTATAATCCTAACTCCTAGCTATAACCGTAACACCTAATCCCTAATTCTGAAACGCCAACCCTAACCTTAACCCGACCAACAACACTAACACTAACCCTAACCCCTTACCCTAACCCTACGCCTAAAAGTAACCCTAACCGTTGATCCTTCGTCATAACCCCTAACCTTAACCCTAACCCTTAACCCTATTCCCAATCCTAACCATTAAACAGAACCCTAACTCTTAACCCTAACCCTAACCTTTACCCTAATGCCTAGAGATCTAACCCCAACACTGACCTACAGTTAACACTAACCCCAACCCCTAATGCTAACCTTAAACCTGAACCAAGCTCCTAACCCTTAACCCTAACACTATCCCTTACCCCTAAGCCTAACCCCAACTGTTAACCCTCTAAACCTCACCCTGAATCCTAACCCTATCCCTTAACCCTAACCCCTAAACCTAACGCTAACTCCAACCCTAAACCTTACCCTGGCCCCCTAACCCAGACTTAACACCTTACCCCTAACACTAACTCTAACCCTAACCACTAATCCCTAGTACCTAACCCTGACTCGAAACCTAACCCCTAACACGAAAAACCCTAACCCCAACCCCAAACCTAATTCTCACACTACTTCCATTCCCAGAGTGAAGCAAGCCTACAATACAGCCATGCCATGTGTGAGATGAGGCTCCGCCTGAGTCCTGCATGGAGGTCCTGTCCCAAGGCCCAGGGAATGATGTTGTGCTTTCGTGGTGACTCCGACCGCACCCCTCTCACCGTAGATTCACCAGGTCCTGTGCCCTTAAACTGACCGCTAAAGCTAAGCCCTACCACCAACGCTAACCCCTGACCCTGAACCTAAGCCCCGAGCCTAAAGCCCAACATTAACTCTAGACCCTTACCCTAAACCTAATCCCTAACCCTAATGCTAACCCCTAAACCCAACCCTAACCGTGAACAGTAAACCTAACCCTAACCTCTAACATAAACCATAGCACATAACTCTAACCCTAAAACTAACCCTAACCCCAACCATAACCCTAAACCCTAAATCTTTTTTTTTTTTTTTTTTTTTGAGAGAGTCTCACTCTGTTGCCGAAGATAGAGTGAGTGCCGTGGCATAAGCCTAGCTCACAGCAACCTCAGACTCCTGAGCTCAAGGAATCCTCCTGTCTCAGCCTCCCGAGCAGCTGGGAATACAGGCATGCGCCACCATGCCCGGCTAATTTTTTTCTGTATATATTTTTAGCTGTCCATATAATTTCTTTCTATTTTTAGTACAGATGGGGTCTCGCTCTTGCTCAGGCTGGTCTTGAACTCCTGAGCTCAAACGATCCACCCACCTCGGCCTTCCAGAGTGGTAGGATTACAGGCGTGAGCGACCGCGCCCGGCCCTAAACCCTAACTCTTAACCTTAACACTAAGCGTTCACTCTCATGCTAACCTTTAATCCTAACCCTAATCCTAATCTTCAACCCTAAACCTAACACTTAACCCTAACCCTGTACCAAACCCTAACCCCTCATCTTAACCCTACCCGTAAACCTCAACCCTAAACCAAAGTGTAACCGTTAAACCTAAGAGTAACCTTTAACCCTAACCCTAATCCCTAACCCTAAGCCCTCACCCTAACACTAAAATTCATCCTTCACCCTAACCATAATCCTAACCCTAAATCTCATTCTCAGACTTCTTCCTTTCTTAGAGTTTAGAAAGCGTGCAATCCACCCATGCCATGCGTGAAAGGAGGCTCTACCACTGTGTCCTGCATGAAACCCACGGGCCCATACCAAGAGTATGATAGAGTGGGTTCCCGGGTACAATCCCAGCCCCCTAAACTCCCCCCGCCCGCCTAATGCAGACAGGGCCCGTGTGCTAAGCATAAACAATACCTTTAACAGATAACCCTAACCCTGAACATAACACCCAACCCTGTTCCTATTTCTCCCCTTAACACGTAAACCTCACCGTGCGCCTAACTTTAACCTCTTATCCTAACGTTAATGCATAACCCATTTCCTGAGAACAACCCCTATCCCATAATTCTAACCCTATCTCCTAGTCATCACTTGAACACCTAATCCCTAACCCTAATTCTAAACCGCTAACCCTAACTGTAACCCTACCTACAACCCTAACACTGACAGTATCCCTTACTTCTAACCCCAACGCTATGCCTAACAAAAACCCTAACCCTTCACCCTAACCCTTCACACTAACCCCTAGCCTTACCCTTTCCCTTAACCCTAATCCTAATCCTAACCATTTAACCTAACCCTAGCTCTTAAAGCTAACCCTAAACCTTACCCTCACGACTGAACCTAACCCTGACACTAACCTAACACCTAACCCTAACCAGAACCCCTAAAGCTAACCCTAAACCCTATCCCTAACCCTAGCAGTAAACTTTAACCCTAAACCTAAGCCCAACCCGTAACCCTAATCCTATCCTTTTACCCTAAAACTAACCCCTAAACCTAACCCCTATACCTCACCCTAACTCTAACCCCAATCCTAATTCTAACCATACCCCTTCATAAAACACTAACTCCTAACCGCTAACCTTAACACTAACCAAAAACCCTAATCACTAATTCCTAAACCTAACGCTTAACCTTTACCCTAACCGTTAACCATCACCCTAAATCTTAACACTGACCCTAACCTTAACCTTTAACTCTAAGCCTAACCCTTAACCGTACAGTAAGGAAGACCCTTAATGCTAATGGGATCCCTTATCCCTAACCCTAACACTACAGCTAAAAATAACCCTAACCTTTGATCCTTAAACCTAACCCCTAACACTTACTTTAACCCCAAACCCTAAACCTAATCCTAAGCATTAAACCTAACCCTATCTCTTAACCCTAATGCTAGGCCTTACCCTAACGCCTAGATCTAACCCTAAATCTAACCTACCGCCTAATCCTAACCTTAAGCCCTAATGCTAACTCTAACCCTGAACCCTAAACCTACCCGTAACCCTTAACACTAACCCTATCCGTAAACCTTAACCCTGACCCTAACCATTACCCGCACCCAAGCATTTAACCCTGACCCTACCCCTAATCCTTAATGATAACCCGAACACTAAACCCTAACCCTAAGCCCAACACTTAAACCTAATCCTATCCCTTAACCCTAACCATAACCCTAATGCTAACCCCTAAACGTAACCCTAACCGTCACCAGTAAACCTAACCCTAAACTCTAACACAAGCTATAGCACATAACTCTAACCCTAAAACTAACCCTAACCCTAACCCTAAACCCTAACTCTTAACCTTAACCCTAAGCGTTAACTCTCACGCTAATCTTTAATCCTAACCCTAATCCTAATCTTCAACCCTAAACCTAACACTTAACCCTAACCCTGTACCAAACCCTAACCCCTCATCTTAACCCTAACCGTAAACCTCAACCCGAAACCAAAGTGTAACCGTTAAACCTAAGAGTAACCTTTAACCCTAACCCTAATCCCTAACCCTAAGCCCTCACCCTAACACTAAACTTCATCCTTCACCCTAACCATAATCCTAACCCTAAATCTCATTCTCAGACTTCTTGCTTTCTTAGAGTTTAGAAAGCCTGCAATCCTCCCATGCCATGCGTGAAAGGAGGCTCTACCACTGTGTCCTGCATGAAACCCGCGGGCCCATAGCCAGAGTATGATAGAGTGGGTTCCCGGGTACAATCCCAGCCCCCTAAACTCCCCCCGCCCGCCTAATGCAGACAGGGCCCGTGCGCTAAGCATAAACAATACCTTTAACAGATAACCCTAACCCTGAACATAACACCCAACCCTGTTCCTATTTCTCCCCTTAACACGTAAACCTCACCGTGCGCCTAACTTTAACCTCTTATCCTAACGTTAATGCATAACCCATTTCCTGAGAACAACCCCTATCCCATAATTCTAACCCTATCTCCTAGTCATCACTGTGACACCTAATCCCTAACCCTAATTCTAAACCGCTAACCCTACCCGTAACCCTACCTACAACCCTAACACTGACAGTAACCCTTACTTCTAACCCCAATGCTATGCCTAACAAAAGCCCTAACCCTTGACCCTAACCCTAACCCTAACCCTATCTCTTAACCCTAACGCTAGCCCTTACCTTAATGCCTAGATCTAACCCTAAATCTAACCTACCGCCTAATCCTAACCTTAAGCCCTAATGCTAACTCTAACCCTGAACCCTAAACCTACCCGTAACCTTTAACACTAACCCTATCCGTGAACCTTAACCCTGACCCTAACCATTACCCGCACCCAAGCATTTAACCCTGACCCTACCCCTAATCGTTAATGATAACCCTAACACTAAACCCTAACCGTAAGCCCAACACTTAACCCTAATCCTATCCCTTAACCCTAACCCTAACCCTAACCCTAATGCTAACCCCTAAACGTAACCCTAACCGTCACCAGTAAACCTAACCCTAAACTCTAACACAAACTAGAGCACATAACTCTAACCCTAAAACTAACCCTAACCCTAACCCTAAACCCTAACTCTTAACCTTAACCCTAAGCGTTAACTCTCACGCTAATCTTT
Source organism: Eulemur rufifrons (assembly GCF_041146395.1). Classification (NCBI taxonomy): domain Eukaryota; kingdom Metazoa; phylum Chordata; class Mammalia; order Primates; family Lemuridae; genus Eulemur; species Eulemur rufifrons. Next base: position 25,413,210 of record NC_091007.1, on the reverse strand, counting down.
AATCCTAACCCTAATCCTAATCTTCAACCCTAAACCTAACACTTAACCCTAACCTGTACCAAACCCTAACCCCTCATCTTAACCCTAACCGTAAACCTCAACCCGAAACCAAAGAGTAACCTTTAACCCTAACCCTAATCCCTAACCCTAAGCCCTCACCCTAACACTAAACTTCATCCTTCACCCTAACCATAATCCTAACCCTAAATCTCATTCTCAGACTTCTTGCTTTCTTAGAGTTTAGAAAGCCTGCAATCCTCCCATGCCATGTGTGAAAGGAGGCTCTACCACTGTGTCCTGCATGAAACCCACGGGCCCATACCCAGAGTATGATAGAGTGGGTTCCCGGGTACAATCCCAGCCCCCTAAACTCCCCCCGCCCGCCTAATGCAGACAGGGCCCGTGCGCTAAGCATAAACAATACCTTTAACAGATAACCCTAACCCTGAACATAACACCCAACCCTGTTCCTATTTCTCCCCTTAACACGTAAACCTCACCGTGCGCCTAACTTTAACCTCTTACCCTAACGTTAATGCATAACCCATTTCCTGAGAACAACCCCTATCCCATAATTCTAACCCTATCTCCTAGTCATCACTGTGACACCTAATCCCTAACCCTAATTCTAAACCGCTAACCCTAACCATAACCCTACCTACAACCCTAACACTGACAGTAACCCTTACTTCTAACCCCAACGCTATGTCTAACAAAAACCCTAACCCTTGACCCTAACCCTTCACCCTAACCCCTAAGCCTTACCCTAACCCTTAACCCTAATCCTAATCCTAACCATTAAACATAACCCTAGCTCTTAAAGCTAACTCTAAACCTTACCCTCACGACTAGACCTAACCCTGACACTAACCTAACACCTAACCCTAACCAGAACCCCTAAAGCTAACCCTGAACCCTATCCCTAACCCTAGCAGTAAACTTTAACCCTAAACCTAAGCACAACACGTAACCCTAATCCTATCCTTTTACCCTAAAACTAACCCCTAAACCTAACCCCTATACCTCACCCTAACTCTAACCCCAATCCTAATTCTAACCATACCCCTTCATAAAACACTAACTCCTAACCGCTAACCCTAACACTAACCAAAAACCCTAATCACTAATCCCTAACGCTAACGCTTAACCTTTACCCTAACCGTTAACCCTCACCCTAAAACTTAACACTGACCCTAACCTTAACCTTTAACTCTAAGCCTAACCCTTAACCATACAGTAAGGAAGACCCTTAATGCTAATGGGATCCCTTATCCCTAACCCTAACACTACAGCTAAAAATAACCCAAACCTTAGAACCTTAAACCTAACCCCTAACACTTACTTTAACCCCAAACCCTAACCCTAATCCTAAGCATTAAACCTAACCCTATCTCTTAACCCTAACGCTAGCCCTTACCCTAACGCCTAGATCTAACTCTAAATCTAACCTACCGCCTAGTCCTAACCTTAAGCCCTAATGCTAACTCTAACCCTGAACCCTAAACCTAACCGTAACCCTTAACACTAACCCTATCCGTGAACCTTAAACCTGACCCTAACCATTACCCTCACCCAAGCATTTAACCCTGACCCTACCCCTAATCCTTAATGATAAACCTAACACTAAACCCTAACCCTAAGTCCAACACTTAACCCTAATCCTATCCCTTAACCCTAACCCTAACCCTAATGCTAACCCCTAAACGTAACCCTAGCCCTCACCAGTAAACCTACCCCTAACCTCTAACACAAACCATAGCACATAACTCTAACCCTAAAACTAACCCTAACCCTAACACTAAACCCTAACCCTAAGCCCAACACTTAACCCTAATCCTATCCCGTAACCCTAACCCTAACCCTAATGCTTATCCCTAAACGTAACCCTAACCGTCACCAGTAAACCTAACCCTAACCTCTAACACAAACCATAGCACATAATTCTAACCCTAAAACTAACCCTAAGCCTCACCCTAACCCTAACTCTTAACCTTAACACTAAGCGTTAACTCTCACGCTAACCTTTAATCCTAACCCTAATCCTAATCTTCAACCCTAAACCTAACACTTAACCCTAACCTGTACCAAACCCTAACCCCTCATCTTAACCCTAACCGTAAACCTCAACCCGAAACCAAAGTGTAACCGTTAAACCTAAGAGTAACCTTTAACCCTAACCCTAATCCCTAACCCTAAGCCCTCACCCTAACACTAAACTTCATCCTTCACCCTAACCATAATCCTAACCCTAAATCTCATTCTCAGACTTCTTGCTTTCTTAGAGTTTAGAAAGCCTGCAATCCTCCCATGCCATGCGTGAAAGGAGGCTCTACCACTGTGTCCTGCATGAAACCCACGGGCCCATACCCAGAGTATGATAGAGTGGGTTCCCGGGTACAATCCCAGCCCCCTAAACTCCCCCCGCCCGCCTAATGCAGACAGGGCCCGTGCGCTAAGCATAAACAATACCTTTAACAGATAACCCTAACCCTGAACATAACACCCAACCCTGTTCCTATTTCTCCCCTTAACACGTAAACCTCACCGTGCGCCTAACTTTCACCTCTTATCCTAACGTTAATGCATAACCCATTTCCTGAGAACAACCCCTATCCCATAATTCTAACCCTATCTCCTAGTCATCACTGTGACACCTAATCCCTAACCCTAATTCTAAACCGCTAACCCTAACCGTAACCCTACCTACAACCCTAACACTGACAGTAACCCTTACTTCTAACCCCAACGCTATGCCTAACAAAAACCCTAACCCTTGACCCTAACCCTTCACCCTAACCCCTAAGCCTTACCCTAACCCTTAACCCTAATCCTAATCCTAACCATTAAACATAACCCTAGCTCTTAAAGCTAACTCTAAACCTTACCCTCACGACTAGACCTAACCCTGACACTAACCTAACACCTAACCCTAACCAGAACCCCTAAAGCTAACCCTGAACCCTATCCCTAACCCTAGCAGTAAACTTTAACCCTAAACCTAAGCCCAACCCGTAACCCTAATCCTATCCTTTTACCCTAAAACTAACCCCTAAACCTAACCCCTATACCTCACCCTAACTCTAACCCCAATCCTAATTCTAACCATACCCCTTCATAAAACACTAACTCCTAACCGCTAACCCTAACACTAACCAAAAACCCTAATCACTAATCCCTAACCCTAATGCTTAAACTTTACCCTAACCGTTAACCCTCACCCTAAAACTTAACACTGACCCTAACCTTAACCTTTAACTCTAAGCCTAACCCTTAACCATACAGTAAGGAAGACCCTTAATGCTAATGGGATCCCTTATCCCTAACCCTAACACTACAGCTAAAAATAACCCAAACCTTAGAACCTTAAACCTAACCCCTAACACTTACTTTAACCCCAAACCCTAACCCTAATCCTAAGCATTAAACCTAACCCTATCTCTTAACCCTAACGCTAGCCCTTACCCTAACGCCTAGATCTAACTCTAAATCTAACCTACCGCCTAGTCCTAACCTTAAGCCCTAATGCTAACTCTAACCCTGAACCCTAAACCTAACCGTAACCCTTAACACTAACCCTATCCGTGAACCTTAAACCTGACCCTAACCATTACCCGCACCCAAGCATTTAACCCTGACCCTACCCCTAATCCTTAATGATAAACCTAACACTAAACCCTAACCCTAAGTCCAACACTTAACCCTAATCCTATCCCTTAACCCTAACCCTAACCCTAATGCTAACCCCTAAACGTAACCCTAGCCCTCACCAGTAAACCTACCCCTAACCTCTAACACAAACCATAGCACATAACTCTAACCCTAAAACTAACCCTAACCCTAACACTAAACCCTAACCCTAAGCCCAACACTTAACCCTAATCCTATCCCGTAACCCTAACCCTAACCCTAATGCTTATCCCTAAACGTAACCCTAACCGTCACCAGTAAACCTAACCCTAACCTCTAACACAAACCATAGCACATAATTCTAACCCTAAAACTAACCCTAAGCCTCACCCTAACCCTAACTCTTAACCTTAACACTAAGCGTTAACTCTCACGCTAACCTTTAATCCTAACCCTAATCCTAATCTTCAACCCTAAACCTAACACTTAACCCTAACCTGTACCAAACCCTAACCCCTCATCTTAACCCTAACCGTAAACCTCAACCCGAAACCAAAGTGTAACCGTTAAACCTAAGAGTAACCTTTAACCCTAACCCTAATCCCTAACCCTAAGCCCTCACCCTAACACTAAACTTCATCCTTCACCCTAACCATAATCCTAACCCTAAATCTCATTCTCAGACTTCTTGCTTTCTTAGAGTTTAGAAAGCCTGCAATCCTCCCATGCCATGCGTGAAAGGAGGCTCTACCACTGTGTCCTGCATGAAACCCACGGGCCCATACCCAGAGTATGATAGAGTGGGTTCCCGGGTACAATCCCAGCCCCCTAAACTCCCCCCGCCCGCCTAATGCAGACAGGGCCCGTGCGCTAAGCATAAACAATACCTTTAACAGATAACCCTAACCCTGAACATAACACCCAACCCTGTTCCTATTTCTCCCCTTAACACGTAAACCTCACCGTGCGCCTAACTTTCACCTCTTATCCTAACGTTAATGCATAACCCATTTCCTGAGAACAACCCCTATCCCATAATTCTAACCCTATCTCCTAGTCATCACTGTGACACCTAATCCCTAACCCTAATTCTAAACCGCTAACCCTAACCGTAACCCTACCTACAACCCTAACACTGACAGTAACCCTTACTTCTAACCCCAACGCTATGCCTAACAAAAACCCTAACCCTTGACCCTAACCCTTCACCCTAACCCCTAAGCCTTACCCTAACCCTTAACCCTAATCCTAATCCTAACCATTAAACATAACCCTAGCTCTTAAAGCTAACTCTAAACCTTACCCTCACGACTAGACCTAACCCTGACACTAACCTAACACCTAACCCTAACCAGAACCCCTAAAGCTAACCCTGAACCCTATCCCTAACCCTAGCAGTAAACTTTAACCCTAAACCTAAGCCCAACCCGTAACCCTAATCCTATCCTTTTACCCTAAAACTAACCCCTAAACCTAACCCCTATACCTCACCCTAACTCTAACCCCAATCCTAATTCTAACCATACCCCTTCATAAAACACTAACTCCTAACCGCTAACCCTAACACTAACCAAAAACCCTAATCACTAATCCCTAACCCTAATGCTTAACCTTTACCCTAACCGTTAACCCTCACCCTAAATCTTAACACTGACCCTAACCTTAACCTTTAACTCTAAGCCTAACCCTTAACCCTACAGTAAGGAAGACCCTTAATGCTAATGGTATCCCTTATCCCTAACCCTAACACTACAGCTAAAAATAACCCTAACCTTTGATCCTTAAACCTAACCCCTAACACATACTTTAACCCCAAACCCTAACCCTAATCCTAAGCATTAAACCTAACCCTATCTCTTAACCCTAACGCTAGCCCTTACCCTAACGCCTAGATCTAACCCTAAATCTAACCTACCGCCTAATCCTAACCTTAAGCCCTAATGCTAACTCTAACCCTGAACCCTAAACCTACCCGTAACCTTTAACACTAACCCTATCCGTGAACCTTAACCCAGACCATAACCATTACCCGCACCCAAGCATTTAACCCTGACCCTACCCCTAATCCTTAATGATAACCCTA
>NC_091007.1:25282500-25397500 GCF_041146395.1 Eulemur rufifrons | reverse complement strand
GCCATAGAGCTTTTGAAATAACCACTACGTGGAGAATTATTTGCCAGTTTTTGCAGCACCTTTCACCATAATTGTGACAAGGTACTTCTCTGCCTCCTTAATCCCAAGATGGCTGCCAGGGAAAAAACTATGCTGAGGCCTAGCTCACTTGGTGTTGCCGATACTTGGTACGGGAGCGTGGAATAAAACCAGTCTTTCAAGTATCATTCCACCATCCTTTTTCCATTATTTTAAAAGGCATAGCACCGTTTGCCAGTTAGCATAAGAATGAGTCACTGGAGGGGACGTTTTTGTGTGGGGTCGTGTGGTGTGTGTGGGGGGGCAAGCCCTCTGTCAGTCCAGTGGTTTGTTTTTATTATGCCCAGAGAGGAGAAGTGGGCATGTGTGTGGCAGGTGAAAAGTGCGGATCCTGTTTCAGACTTAGACTGAAACAGGATCCGCACTTTTCAGCCCGTTCCTTTAAGACTCCTTAGATTCATTCTCAATGATGGTGGAATGGTGGTGACCTCCTGGATTTGTGCTCCTGGAGTGGAAGGCATGGGTCTCCCACTGCCCACAACCCTAGAGGTTCACTTCCCCACAAGAACGGTGGTGTGAATCCATGGAGAATCAGCGTGGGACAGAGAGAGAGAGCAAGAAAAGACTGAGGTGATTAGGGAAATAAATCACCAAAATCTGGAGAGTGCGGGATGGCCAATAGAGAAGGGAGCACGGGACAGCTGTACCCACCTCACCAGAGAGTGGGGTGGGTTCAGCCCCACAGGAAAGCATCTTGTTCCCCCTCTGACCTCCACACCCACTCAATTGAGGATCTGCCTGAAGTCGGTGCAGAATCGCCACGGGAGATGTGGGGCTCTGCAGAGAGGAGACATTGGCAGGAGGCATTTTGGACCCTGGAGTGCTGTGCGCAGCTGACGCACCTAGCAACTGTCTCCTATACGCGGGCGGTGGGGCTGCTTTGGTCCCGGCTCTAGCAGATGCCAAACTGCCTCGTATAGGTGGGCGGCTGGATTCTCCCGGTCCCCGGCTCCTCTGGCCTCTGCCGGTCCCTGAGCATTCAACCCCAGTGACAGTGATCTGCAGACGGGCGGCCGCCATTGTCGGGGTCCACAGCCTAAACGCTGAGGAGCGATTGGGTACCGGGAGGCTCCCTGGGTGGCTCCCTTCCCTAGTCCACGGACCCTGACTAGGAGCTCCACCTTTGTGTGAACACTGAGTGGTTCCCCAGTCACGAGAGAGTAGAGCGTGGACCTTGCAGACATTGGGGTGGGGCAGACCATCGCCCGCGGGAACTGCAGTGGCTGGGGCGTTGGGCGAATGAGGGCACCGCTCCACTCTCCCTATCCACTGTCTTTCTCACAGAGAGAGACAGAAGCCACCTCGGGAGAGGAAGAGGGGCAGCCCCCCCAGCGGAGCTAGCAAAATCCTGAACAATATGTGAAGGGCTCCCCCTAGTGACAGAGGAGGCAGCTTACCTGGCACTCACAGTGTGCCCCTATCCAGACTAAAGCTGAAAGAAGGGATCTTAAGGATTCATTCAGATGGGAAGGGCTCAGCGAAGGAACTCTAGGAGTATAAAGAATCAAGCTGAAACCATGCCCTCAAAGAGGATTACTAGTTCTCCACCAATTAACACAAAGCAGATTCCAAATAGCAACATGTCACAGGAAGAATTTCAAACATGGATCATAAATACGCTGAACATTATGCAAGAAAAAATGGATAATCAACACAAAGAAACCACAAAAAAGATCCAGGACTTGGAAGAAAAATTCACCAAAGAAATTGAAATACTGAAGAAAAATCAAACTGAACTCCTGGAAATGAAAAATTTATTCAAGGAGCTACAAAACACAGTGGAAAGTCTCAAGAGCAGGGTAGATCAAACAGAAGAAAGAATCTCAGAGATCGAAGATAACAATTTCCAATTAAATAAGGCAGTCACAGAGTTAAAACAAAGAAACATGAGAAATAATCATAGTCTGCAAGAAATGTGGGATTATGTGAAGAAGCCTAACGTGAGAGTTATCGGCATTCCTGAGGGTGAAGAAGACAATAAGCAAGGGTTGAATAAAGTATCTGAAGATATAATTGAGGAAAATTTCCCAGGCCTTGCCAAATCTCTAGATACACAGGATCAAGAAGCTCAAAGAACCTCTGAGAGATTCATACCAAATAGGAAGACACCACGTCATGTAGTTATCAGACTGACCAAAATATCCACTAACGAGGCCCTTCTTCAATCTGTAAGGAGAAAGAAACAAGTAACATACAAAGGAAAGCCCATCCGAATCACGCCAGATTTCTCAACTGAAACCTTACAAGCAAGAAGAGATTGGAGCCCCATTCTCACTCTTCTGAAAAGGAATAATGCCCAGCCTAGAATCCTGTACCCAGATAAGCTCAGTTTTATATATGAAGGTGAAATTAAGACATTCTCAGATAAACAAAAACTCAGAGAATTCACCAAGACAAGAGCAGCTTTCCAAGAAGTATTCAAAACAGAGTTACACGTGGTCCAGCACAAGAAGGACCCTCGAATGTAACACTAATCAAGAGATAAATATGAAAACACAGTTATCATAATGGCTCAAGAGAGAAAACAGATCAATGAAATTCAACCCAACATGAGGAACAGCAATCTGTCTCGCTTATCAGTTCTCTGATTAAATGTGAATGGATTGAATTCCCCACTCAAGAGACATGGACTGGCCCAATGGATAAAAAAGATATAAGCCAAGTATCTGCTGTCTTCAGGAAACTCATCTAACCTGCAAGGATGCATTTAGACTGAAAATAAAAGGGTGGAAATCAATATTCCAAGCAAATGGAACCCAAAAGAAAGCTGGCGTGGCAGTTCTAATCTCCGATAACGTAGTTTTTAAATCAACAAAAGTAAAGAAAGACAAAGATGGTTACTATATACTGGTGAAGGGTACAATTCAACAAGAAGACATAACTATACTTAACATATATGCACCCGATCTAGGTGCACCCAGATTCATAAAGCAAACCCTACTTGATCTGAACCAAATGATAGATAACAACACTTTAGTAGCCAGAGATTTTAACACGCCACTGACAGTTCAAGACAGATCCTCCAAACAAAAAATAAACAAAGAAATATTGGACGTAAATAGAATGCTAGAACAAATGGGCCTGACTGACATCTACAGGACATTCTACCCAAATACCACTGAATATAAGTTCTTCTCATCAGCTCATGGGACATTCTCCAAGATTGACCATATCTTAGGACATAAAGAATGTCTTAAAAAATTTAAAAATATAGAAATAATACCATGCAGCTTCTCGGATCACAGTGGAATAAAAGTAACAATGAACCCTAACAGAAATCCTCATTTCTACTCAAAGTCATGGAAGCTAAATAACCTTCTCCTGAACAATCATTTTATAAATGAAGAAATCAAGTCAGAAATCAAAAGATTCTTTGAATTAAACGACAAAGGAGATACAACTTATCAAAATCTGTGGGACACAGCTAAAGCAGTCCTGAGAGGAAAATTTATTTCCATAAATGCCTATGCCAAAAAGACAGAAAACTTACAAATAGACAATCTAATGAATAGACTCAAAGAGCTGGAGAAGAAAGAAGAGACCAAACCCAAACCCAGCAGAAGGAAATTATTAAGATTAAATCAGAACTAAATGAAAAGGACCATAAGGGAGCATAAGGGAGATTAAACCAAACCATAACGGAGATTAATAAAACCAAAAGTTGGTTCTTTGAAAAAATAAACAAAATTGACACACTTCTGGCTAAACTAACCAAGAGCAGAAAAGAAAAATCTCTTATAACCTCGATCAGGAACACGAAAGGAGTAATCACGACTGATGCCACAGAGATACATGATATCATCTATGAATTCTACAAAAATCTTTATGCACACAAATTAGAAAACCTGGAGGAAATGGACAAATTCTTAGAAACACACAGCCTTCCCAGACTCAACCAGGAAGAAATAGAATTCCTGAATAGACCGATATCTAGATCTGAAATTGAAACAGCAATAAAAAACCTTCCCAAAAAGAAAAGCCCTGGACCAGATGGGTTCACCCCTGAATTCTACCATACCTACAAAGAAGAACTGGTGCCCATCGTACATAAACTATTCTCCAATATAGAGAAGGATGGGATTCTCCCCAACACTTTTTACCAAGCCAACATAATCCTGATACCAAATCCAGGAAAGGATGCAACTAAAACAGAGAACTATAGACCAATTTCTCTTATGAATATAGATGCAAAAATTCTCAATAAAATTCTAACAAATCGAATCCAAGTGCTTATCAAAAAAATAATCCATCACGACCAAGTGGGCTTCATCCCAGAGATGCAGGGATGGTTTGACATATGGGAATGTAATTCATCACATAAATAGAAGCAAAAATAAAGATCAGATGATCCTCTCAATAGATGCAGAGAAAGCATTTGACAAAATTCAACACCCTTTTATGATAAGAACACTTAACAAAATAGGCATAGGTGGGGCCTATATAAAAATGATACAAGCCATATACGACAAACCCTCAGCCAACATCATACTGAATGGGGAAAAACTGAAAGCATTCCCACTTCAAACTGGAACCAGACAAGGCTTACCACTGTCCCCATTACTTTTCTACATAGTATTGGAAGTCCTTGCAAGAGCTATCAGGCAAGAGAGCAGAATCAAGGGAGTTGAAATAGGGACAGAAGAGATCAAACTCTCACTCTTTGCTGATGATATGATGTTATATCTATAAAACCCCAAGGTTTCAACCAAGAGACTCCTGGAATTGATCAATGAATTCAGTAAAGTCTCAGGATACAAAATCAATACACACAAATCAGAGGCATTCATATATGCCAATAACAGTCAAATGGAAAACCAAATTAAGGACTCAATACCCTTCAAAATAGCAACAAAGAAAATAAAATACCTAGGAATTTATTTAACTAAGGAGGTAAAGGACCTCTATAGGGAGAACTATGAAACACTGAGGAAGGAAATTGCAGAACATGTAAATAGGTGGAAAACCATACCATGCTCATGGATCGGTAGAATCAACATTGTTAAAATGTCTATACTGCCCAAAGTTATCTACAGATTCAATGCAATCCTTATTAAATTACCAACATCTTTTTTCACAGACATAGAAAAACTAATTTTACGCTTTGTATGGAACCAGGGAAGACCCCGTTTAGCAAAAGCAATCTTAAACAACAAAAACAAAATGGGAAGTATTAATTTGCCAGACTTCAAACTATACTACAAGGCTGTGGTTCTTAAAACAGCCTGGTACTGGCACAAGTGCAGGGACACAGACCAGTGGAACAGAACAGAAAATCCCAATATAAAACCATCCTCATATAGCCATCTAATCTTTGACAAAGCAGACAAAAACATACTCTGGGGAAAAGATTCCTTATTTAATAAATGGTGCTGGGAAAACTGGATATCCACATGTAGAAGACTAAAACAGGACACATAACTCTCACCCCTCACAAAAATCAAATCACAGTGGTTAACAGACTTAAACCTAAGGTCAGAAACTATTAGAATTCTAGAAGAAAATGTAGGAAAGACTCTTACAGACATTGGCCTAGGCAAAGAATTTATGAAGAAGACCCCTAAAGCAATCACAGCAACAACAAAAATAAATAAATGGGACCTGATCAAATTAAAAAGCTTCTGCACAGCCAAAGAAACAGTCACGAGAGTAAATGGACAACCTACAGAATGGGAAAAAATTTTCGCATACTACACATCAGATAAAGGACTGATAACAAGAATCTATTTAGAACTCAGGAAAATCAGTAAGAAAAAATCAAACAACCCTATCAAAAAGTGGGCAAAGGACATAAATAGAAATTTTTCAAAAGAAGATATAAAAATGGCTAACAAACATATGAAAAAGTGTTCAACATCTCTAATCATCAGGGAAATGCAAATCAAAACCACAATGAGATATCACTTAACTCCAGTGGGAATGGCCTTTATCAAAAAGTCCCAAAACTATACATGTTGGTGTGGGTGTGGGGAGATAGGTACATTCATACACTGCTGGTGGGACTGTAAACTAGTGCAGCCCCTGTGGAAAGCAATGTGGAGATACCTTAAACAGATTCAAGTAGACCTACCATTCGATCCAGCAATTCCATTATTGGACATCTACCCAGAAGAACAAAAGTCATTCTATAAAAAAGACACCTGCACCTGAATGATTATAGCAGCACAATTCACAATCACAAAGATGTGGAAACAACCCAAATGCCCATCAATTCATGAATGGATTAGCAAAATGTGGTATATGTATACCATGGAATATTACTCAGCTATTAGAAATAATGGCGATATGGCATCTCTTTGGTTCTCCTGGAGAGAGCTGGATCCCATTCTATTAAGTGAAGTATCCCAAGAATGGAAAAATAAGCACCACATGTACTCACCAGCAAATTGGTTTCCCTGAGTGCACATTTGGGAACAACACCAATTGGGTATCGGACAGAGGTTGGGGCCGGGTGGAAGGGATGGGTGTATACCTACTTGATGAATGTGATGTGCACTGCCTGGGGAATGGACACCCTTCAAGTTCTAACTGGGGGGGATGGGGTGGGGGAGAGGAGGGGTGCACACCTACATGATGAATGTGATGTGCACTGACTAGGGAATGGACAAAATTGAAGCTCAGAATCGGGGGAAAGGGGAGGCATGGGGAATGTATATAGCCTGATCTTTTGTACCCCCATAATGAGCTAACAAACAAACAAACAAACAAAAAAGAATCGTTTGATTCATCAGCTGGGAATACACCATGGTTCTTTAAAGACCTCTATGCGTGGGCCCAGGTAACTGGCTAGTTCCAAGAAGTATGCCACAGAGCTTTTGAAATAACCACTACGTTGAGAATTATTTGCTAGTTTTTGCACCACCTTTCACCATAATTGTGATAAGGTTCGTCCGTGCCTCCTTCAACCCAAGATGGCTGGGGCGGACAAAACTATGCTGAGGCCTAGTTCACTTGGTGTTGCCGATAGTTGGTACTGGAGCCTGGCAAGAAGCCATGCTATTAAGAGTCATTCCACCATCCTTTCTCCATCATTTTAAAAGGCAGAACACCTTTTTCCAGTTATCATAAGAATGAGTTGCTGGAGGGGACGTTTTTGAGTGGGGTCGGGTGGTGCGTTGAGGGGAAGGCTCTCTGTCTGTCTGGTGGTTTGTCTTTATTATGCCCAAAGAGGAGAGGTGGGCATGTGTGTGGCAGGTGAAAAGTACGGATCCTGTTTCAGTCTTAGACTGAAACAGGATCCGCACTTTTCAGCCAGTTCCTTTACGAATCCTTTGATTCATCAGCTGGGAATCCACCATGGCTGTCGAGACCCCTCTATGTGTGGGCCCAGGTAACTGGCTAGTTCCAAGATGTATGCCGTAGAGCTTTTGAAATAACCACTACGTTGAGAATTGTTTGCCAGTTTTTGCAGCACCTTTGACCATAATTGTGATAAGGTTCATCTGTGCCTCCTTAAACCCAAGCAGGCTGCCACGGACAAAACTATGCTGAGGCCTAGCTCCCTTGGTGTACCGATACATTTTACTGGAGCCTGGCAAGAAGCCATTTTTTTTAAGTACAATTCCACCGTCTTTTCTCCATTATTTTAAAAGGCAGTGCACCTTTAGCCAGTTAGCATAAAGATGAGTCACTGGAGCGGCTTTTTGTGTGGGGTTGGGTGTGTGTGGGAGGGCAGGCCCTCTGTCAGTCCGGTGGTTTGTTTTTATTATTCCCAGAGAGGAGAAGCGGGCATGTATGTGGCAGGTGAAAACTTTGGATCCTGTTTCAGTCTGAAACAGTATCTCCGCTTTTGAGCCTGTTCCTTTTGGAATCCTTTAATTCATCAGTTGGGAATCCGCCATGGTTCTCTAGACCTCCCTGAGCGTGGGCCCAGGTAACTGGCTAGTTCCAAGAAGTATGCCGCAGAGCTTTGGAAATAACCACTACATTGAGTATTATTTGCCAGTTTTTGCAGCAACTTTCACAATGATTGTGAAAAGGTTAGGCAGTGCATCCTGAAACCCAAGCTGGCTTCCACAGAAAAAACTACGGTTAGGCCAATCTCCCTTGGAGTTGCCGATAATTGGTACTGGTCCGTGACAAGAAGCCATTCCTTTAAGTATCATTCCACCTTCCTTTCACAACCATTTTAAAAGGCAGAGCACCTATTGCCATTTAGCTTAAGGATGAGTCGCTGGAGGAAACGTTTTTGTGTGGGGTGGGAGAGGCAGAGCCAGGCCCTCTGTCAGTCCAGTGGTTTGTTTTTATTATCCCCGGAGAGGAGAAGTGGACATGTGTGTGGCAAGTGAAAAGTGTGGATCCTGTTTCAGTCTTAGACTGATACAGGATCGGCACTTTTCATCCTGTTCCTTTAAGAATCCTTTGCTTCATCAGCTGGGAATCCACCATAGTTCTCTACACCCCACTATGTGTGGGCCCACTTAACAGGCTAGTTCAAAGAAGTATGCCACAGAGCATTTGAAATAACCACTACCATGGAAATTATTTGCCAGCTTTTCCAGCACTTTTACCATAATTTTGATAAGGTTCATTTGTGCTTCCTTAAACCCTAGATGGCTTCCATGGACAAACCTATACTGAGGGTTCTCTCGTTTGGTGTTGCCAATACTTGGTACGGGAGTCTGACAAGAATCCAGTCTTTTAATTATCATTGCACCATCCTTTCTCCCTTATATTAAAAGGTGAGCAACTTTCGGCAGTTAGCATAAGGATGAGTCAACGGAGGGGATGTTTTTGGGTGGGATCGGGGTGGTTTGGGGGACAGTCCCTCTGTCAGTCTGGTTGTTTGTGTTTATTATGCCCAGACAGGGAAGTGGATATATTTGTGGCAGGTGAAATGTGCGGATCCTGTTTCAGTTAGACTGAAACAGTATCCGCACTTTTCAGCTGGTTCCATTAAAAATCCTTTGATTCATCAGCTGGGAATCCACCATGGTTCCTTAGAACCCTCCATGCATGGGCCCATGAACTGGCCTGTACCAAGATGTATGCTGCACAGCTTTTGAGATAAACACTACGTGTAGAATTATTTGCCAGTTTCTGCAGCACATATCACCATAATTGTGATAAGGATCGTCTGTGCCTCCTTAAACACAAGATGGCTGCCACGGAGAAAACTATGCTGAGGCCTAGGTCACTTGGATTTCACGACACTTGTTACTGGAGGCTGGAAGGAGGCCATTCTTTTAAGTATCATTCCACCATACTTTCCCCATTATTTTAAAATGCACGGAAACCTTTGCAAGTTAGCATAATAATTAGTAGCTGGAGGGGACATTTTTATTTGTGGGGTCGGTGTGGGTGGGGGGCGCAGGCCCTCTGTCAGTTCGCTGGATTGTTTTTATTTTCCCCAGACCGGAGAAGTGGGCATGTGTGTGGCAGGTGAAAAGTTCGGATCCCGTTTCTGTCTTAGACTGAAACAGAAACCGCACTTTTCACCCCGTTCCATTAAGAATCCCTTGCTTCATCAGCTGGGAATCCACCATGGGCCTCTAGACTGCTCTATGCGTGGGCCCAGTTAACTGGCTAGTTCAAAGAATTATGCCGCAGAGCTTTTCAAGTAACCACTACCATGAGAATTACTTGACCGCTTTTGCAGCACCTTTCACCATAATTGTGATAAGGTTCATCTGTGCCTCCTTAAACCCAAGATGGCTGCCAGGGACAAACGTGTGCTGAGGCCTAGGTGACTTGCTGTTGCGAATACTTGGTATGGGAGTCTGGCAATAAGCCAGTCTTTTAGGTATAATTCCACCATTCTATCTCCATTATTTTAAAAGGCAGAGGACGTATTGCCAGATAGCATAAGGATCAGTCGCTGGAGGGCACGATTTTGTGTGGGGTGGTGGCGGGCGGGGGCAGGCCATCTGTCAATCCGATGGGTTGTTTTTGTTATCCCTAGAGAGGAGAAGTGGGCATGTGTGTTGCAGGCAAAAAGTCAGAATCCTGTTTCAGTCAGGATCTGCACTTTTCAGCCTGTTCCTTTAAGAATCCTTAGATTCATCACCTTGGAATCCACCATGGTTCTCTAGACCCCTCTATGCGTGGGCCCAGGTAACTGGCTTCTTCCAAGAAGTATGCCACAGAGCTTTTGAATTAAACAGTACGTTGAGAATTATTTGCCGGGTTTTCAGCACGTTTCACCATAATTATGATAAAGTTTGTATGTGCCTCCTTAAACCCAACATGGCTGCCACGGGCATAACTATGCTGAGGCGTAGCTGACTTGGTGTTGCCTATTTTTGTTAGTGGAGACTGACAAGAAGCCATTCTTCTAAGTATCACTCCACCGTCCTTTCTCCATTGTTTAAAAATGCAGGGAAATTTTGCAAGTTAGCATAATAATTAGTAGCTGGAGGGGAATTTTTTTGGGGGGGATCTGCGTGGGTGGAAGGGGGGCAGGCCCTTTGTCAGTTCGCTGGTTTGTTTTTATTATCCCCAGAGAGGAAAAGTGGGCATGTGTGTGGCAGGTGAAAAGTGTGCGTCCTGTTTCAGTCTTAGACAGACACAGGATCTGTACTTTTCACCCCGTTCCATTAAGAATCCTTTGCTTCATCAGCTGGGAATCCACCATGGTTCTCTAGACCCCTCTTTTAGTGCACACAGAAAACTGCCTGGTTCCAAGAAGTTTTCCTCAGAGCTTTTGAAATAACCACTACTATGGAAATTATTTGCCAGCTTTTCCAGCACTTTTACCATAATTTTGATAAGGTTCATCTGTGCTTCCTAAAACCCTAGATGGCAGCCACGGACAAACCTATGCTGACACCTAGGTCACTTCCTGTTGCCAATAATTGGTATGGGAGTCTGGCAAAAGGCCAGTATTTTAAGTATAATTCCACCATCCTATCTTCATTATTTTAAAACGCAGAGGACCTTTCGCCAGATAGCATAAGGATGAGTCGCTGGAGGGGACCTTTTTGTGTACAGTGTTGGGGGGCGGGGGAGGACATCTGTCAATCGGATTGATTGTTTTTATTATCCCTAGAGAGGAGAAGTGGGCATGTGTGTTGCAGGCAAAAAGTGCATATAGTGTTTCAGTCTCAGACTGAAACAGGATCCGCACTTTTCAGCCTGTTCCTTTAAGAATCCTTTGATTCATCACCTGGGAATCCATCATGGTTCTCTAGACCCCTCTATGCGTGGGCCCAGAAAACTGCCGGGTTCCAAGAAGTATTCCACAGAGCTTTTGAAAAAACCACTACGTTGAGAATTATTTGCCAGGTTTTGCAGCACCTTTCATCATAATTGTCATAAGGTTCGTCTCGAGATGGCTGCCATGGACAAAACTATGCTGAGGCCGAGCTCACTTTGTGTGGCCGATCCTTGGTACTGGAGACTGGAAAGAATACATTCTTTTAAGTATCATTTCACCATCCTTCTCCACTATTTTAAAAGTCAGAGCACCTTTTGGCAGTTAGAATAACAAGGAGTCGCTGGACGGGAAGTTTTTATGTGGGGTCTGGGGGCTGGTGCGGCAAGCCCTCCGCCAGTTCTGTGGTTTCTTTTTATTATCCCCAGAGAGGAGAAGTGGGCATGTGTTTGGCAGGTGAAAAGTGCAGATCCTGTTTCAGAGTATGAAACAGGATCCGCATGTTCATCCTGTTCCTTTAAGAATCCTTTGCTTCATCAGCTGGGAATCCACCATAGTTCTCTACACCGCACTATGCGTGGGCCCAGTTAACTGGCTAGTTCAAAGAAGTATGCCGCAGAGCTTTTGAAATAACCACTACCATGAGAATTATTTAACAGCTTTCGCAGCACCTTTTATTATAATTGTTATAAGGTTCATCTGTGTCTCCTTAAACCCAAGATGGCTGCCATGGACAAACCTATGCTGAGGCCTACGTCACTTGCTGTTGCCAATACTTGGTATGGGAATCTGGCAATAAGCCAGTCTTTTAGGTATAATTCTACCATCCTATCTCCAGTTTTTTAAAAGGCTTATGACCTTTCACCAGATAGCATAAGGACGAGTCGCTGGAGCAGACTATTTTGTGTGGGGTGGTGGGGGCCGGGGGCAGGGCATCTGTAAATCCGATGGGCTGTTTTTGTTATCCCTAGAGATGAGAAGGGCGAATGTGTGTTGCAGGCAAAATGTGCGGATCCTGTTTCACACTTAGACTGAAACAGGATCTGCACTTTTGAGCCTGTTCCTTTAGGAATCCTTTGATTCATCACCTGGGAATCCACCATGGTTCTCTAGACCTCTCTTTGTATGGGCACAGGTAACTGGCTTGTTCCAAGAAGTATGCGACAGAGCTTTTGAATTAACCAGTACTTTTAGAATTGTCAGGTTTTTAGCATGTTTAACCGTAATTGTGATAACGTTTGAATGTGCCTCCTTAAACCCAAGATGGCTGCCACGGATATAAATATGCTGAGGCATAGCTGACTTGTTGATGCCTATTTTTGTTAGTGGAGACTGACAAGAAGACATTCTTCTAAGTATCATCCCACCATCATTTTTCCATTGCGTAAAAATGGAGGGAAATTTTGCAAGTTAGTATTATAATTAGATGTATGGTACGTATTTTTTTTTCTTTTTTTGTGGGGTAGGAGTGGATGGGCGTTTCAGGCCCTCTGTGAGTTCGCTGGTTTTCTTTTATTATCCCCAGAGAGGACAAGTGGGCATGTGTTTGGCAGGTGAAAAGTGTGGATTCTATTTCAGAGAATTAAACAGGATCCACATGGTCATCCCATTCCGTTAAGAATCCTTTGCTTCATCAGCTGGGAATCCACCATGGTTCTATATACTCCTCTATGCGTTGGCACAGGTAACTGGCTTGTTCCAAGAAGTATGCCGCAGAGCTTTTCAATTAACCAGTACGTTGAAAATTATTTGCAGGTTTTCAGCATTTCACCCTAATTGTAATAACGTTTGTATGTGCCTCCTGAAACCCAAGATGGCTGCCATGGACATAACTATGCTGAGGTGTAGCCGACTTGGTGTTGCCTATTTTTGTCAGCGGAGACTAACAAGAAGCCATTCTAAGTATAAGCCCACCGTCATTTTTCCATTGTTAAAAAATGTAGGGAAATTTTGCAAGATAGCTTTATAATTAGTAGCTGGAGGGTACGTTTTTTTTTTTTTTTCGTCGGGTCGGTGTCGATGGAGGGGTCAGGCCCTCTATAAATTTGCTGGTTTGTTTTTATTACCCCCAGACAGGGGAAGTCGGCATTTGATGGCAGCTGAAAAGTGCGGATACTCTTTCAGAGAATTAAACAGCATTCGCATGGTCATCCCATTCCTTTAAGAATCCTGGAAGGGCGCGCTGGCTCATGCCTGTAATCCTAGCACTCTGGGAGGCCGAGGCGGGTGGATCGCTCGAGGTCAGGAGTTCGAGACCAGCCTGAGCAAGAGCGAGACCCCGTCTCTACTAAAAATAGAAAGACATTATATGGACAACTAAAAATCTATATAGAAAAAATTAGCCGGGCATAGTGGCGCATGCCTGCAGTCCCAGCTACTCGGGAGGCTGAGGCAGTAGGATCGTTTAAGCCGAGGAGTCTGAGGTTGCTGTGAACTAAGCTGACGCCACGGCACTCACTCTAGCCTGGGCAACAAATTGAGACTCTGTCTCAAAAAAAAAAAAAAAAAAAAAAAGAATCCTTTGCTTCATCAGCTGGGAATCCACCATGGTTCTATATACTCCTCTATGCGTGGGCACAGGTACCTGGCTTGTTCCAAGAAGTATGCCGCAGAGCTTTTCAATTAACCAGTACGTTGAAAATTATTTGCAGGTTTTCAGCGTTTCACCATAATTGTGATAAGGTTTGTATGTGCCTGCTGAAACCCAAGATGGCTGCCACGGACATAACTATGCTGAGGCGTAGCTCACTTGGTGTTTCCTATTTTTGTCAGTGGAGACTGACAAGAACCCATTCTTTTAAGTATAATCCCACCATGATTTTTCCATTGTTTAAAAATGCAGGGAAATTGTGCAAGTTAGCATTATAATTAGTAGCTGGAGGGTACTTTTTTTTTTTTTGTGGTGTCGGTGTGGATGGGGGTGCAAGGCCCTCTAGATGTTCGCTGGTTTCTTTTTATTATCCCCAGAGAGGAGAAGTGGGCTTGTTGTTGGCAGGTGAAAAGTGCGGATTCTGTTTCAAAGAATTAAACAGGATCCGCATGGTCATCCGCTTCCTTTAAGAATCCTTTGCTTCATCAGCTGGGAAACCACCATGGTTCTATATACTCCCGTATGGGTGGGCACAGGTGACTGGCTTGTTCCAAGAAATATGCCACAGAGGTTTTCAAATAAAAAGTACATTGAAAATTATTTGCAGGTGTTCAGCGTTTCATCATAATTGCGAAAACGTTTGTATGTGCCTTGAAACCCAAGATGGCTGCCACAGACATAACTATGCCGAGGCGTAGCTGACTTGGTTTTGCCGATTTTTGTTAGTGGAGACTGACAAGAAGCCATTCTTCTAAGTATCATGCCGCCATCATTTTTCCGTTGGATAAAAATGAAGGGAAATTTTGGAAGTTAGCATTATAATTAGTAGCTGGAGGGTACGGTTTTTTTTTTTGTGTGTGTGGTCGATGTCAATGGGGGGGTCAGGCCCTGTGTCAGTTAGCTGGTTAGTTTTTATTATCCCCAGAGAGGAGAAGTGGGCATGTGTTTGGCAGGTGCAAAGGGCGGATTCTGTTTCAGAGAATTAAACAGGATCCCCATGGTCATCCCGTTCCTTTAATAATCCTTTACTTCATCAGCTGGAAATCCACCATGGTTCTATATACTCCTCTATGTGTGGGCACAGGTACCTGGCTTGTTCCAAGAAGTATGCTGGAGAGTTCTCAAATTAACCAGTACGTTGAAAATTATTTGCAGGTTTTCAGCGTTTCACCATAATTTTGGTAACGTTTGTATGTGCCTCCTGAAACCCAAGAAGGCTGCGACGGACATAAATATGCTGAGGAGTAGCTGACTTGGTGTTGCCTATTTTTGTTAGTTGAGACAGACAAGAAGCCATTCTTCTAAGTATCATCCGACCACCCTTTTTCCATTGTTTTAAAATGCAGGGAAATTTTGCAAGTTAGCATTATAATTAGTAGCTGGAGGGTACGGTTTTTTTTGTGTGTGTGGTCGATGTGGATGGGGGGGTCAGGCCCTCTGTCAGTTCGCTGGTTAGTTTTTATTATCCCCAGAGAGGAGAAGTGGGCATGTGTTTGGCAGGAGAAAAGGGCGGATTCTGTTTCAGAGAATTAACGATGATCCCCATGGTCATCCCGTTCCTTTAATAATCCTTTACTTCATCAGCTGGAAATCCACCATGGTTCTATATACTCCTCTTTGCGTGGGAACAGGTAACTGGCTTGTTCCAAGAGGTATGCCGCAGAGCTTTTCAATTAACCAGTACGTTGAAAATTATTTGCAGGTGTTCAGCGTTTCACCATAATTGTGATAACGTTTGTTTGTACCTCCTGAAACCCAAGATGGCTGACACGAACATAACTATGCTGAGGCGTAGCTGACTTGGTTTTGCCTATTTTTGTTAGTGGAGACTGACAAGAATCCATTCTTCTAAGTATCATCTCACCATCATTTTTCCATTGTTTAAAAATGCAGGATAATTTTGCAAGTTAGCATTATAATTAGTAGCTGGAGGCTACGTTGTTTTTTTTTTTTTTTTCCTGTGGGGTCGGTGTGGATGTGTTGGTCAGGCCCTCTGTCAGTTCGCTGGTTTGTTTTTATTATCCCCAGAGAGGAGAAGTGGGTATTAGTATGGCAGGTGAAAACTGCGGATCTGTTTCAGAGAATTAAACAGGATCCGCATGGTCATCCCGTTCCTTTAAGAATCCTTTGCTTCATGAGCTGGGAATCCACCATGGTTCTATATACTTCTCTATGCGTGGGCACAGGAAACTGGCTTGTTCCAAGAAGTATGCCTCAGAGCTTTTCAATTAACCAGTATGTTGAAAATCCTTTGCAGGTTTTCAGCGTTTCAGCATAATTGTGATAACGTGTGTATGTGTCTCGTGAAACCCAATGTGGCTGCCAAGGACATAAGTATGCTGAGGCGTAGCTGACTTCTTGTTGCCTATTTTTGTAAGTGGAGACTGACAAGAAGCCATTCTTCTAAGTATCATCCCACCATCATTTTTCCATTGTTTAAAAATGCAGGGAAATTTTGCAAGTTAGCATGATAATTAGTAGCTGGAGGGTACTTTTTTTAATTTTTTTGTGGGGTCAGTGTGGATGGGTTGGTCAGGCCATCTGTCAATTCACTGGTTTGTTTTTATTATCACCAGAGAGGAGAAGTGGGCATATATTTGGCAGGTGAAAAGTGCGGATTCTGTTTCAGAGAATTAAACAGGATCCCCATGGTCATCTCATTCCTTTAAGAATCCTTTGCTTCATCAGCTGGGATTCCACCATGTTTCTATATACTCCTCTATGCGTGGGCACAGGTACCTGGCTTGTTCCAAGAAGTATGCTGGAGAGTTTTCAAATTAACCAGTACGTTGAAAATTATTTGCAGGTTTTCAGCGTTTCACCATAATTTTGATAACGTTTGTATGTGCCTCCTGAAACCCAAGAAGGCTGCGACGGACATAACTATGCTGAGGAGTAGTTGACTTGGTGTTGCCTATTTTTGTTAGTGGAGATTGACAAGAAACCATTCTTCTAAGTATCATCCCACCACCATTTTTCCATTGTTTAAACTGCCGGGAAATTTTGCAAGTTAGCATTATAATTAGTAGCTGGAGGCTACGGTGTTTTTTTTTTTTTTTCCTGTGGGGTCGGTGTGGATGTGTTGGTCAGGCCCTCTGTCAGTTCGCTGGTTAGTTTTTATTATCCCCAGAGAGGAGAAGTGGGCATGTGTTTGGCAGGAGGAAAGGGCGGATTCTGTTTCAGAGAATTAACGATGATCCCCATATCATCCCGTTCCTTTAATAATCCTTTACTTCATCAGCTGGAATTCCACCATGGTTTTATATACTCCTCTTTGCGTGGGAACAGGTAACTGGCTTGTTCCAAGAAGTATGCCACAGAGCTTTTCAATTAACCAGTACGATGAAAATTACTTGCAGGTGTTCAGCGTTTCACCATAATTGTGATAACGTTTATTTGTGCCTCCTGAAACCCAAGAAGGCTGCGACGGACATAAATATGCTGAGGAGTAGCTGACTTGGTGTTGCCTATTTTTGTTAGTGGAGACTGACAAGAAGCCATTCTTCTAAGTGTCATCCCACCACCATTTTTCCATTGTTTTTAAATGCAGGGAAATTTTGCAAGTTAGCATTATAATTAGTAGCTGGAGGGTACGTTTTTTTTTTTTGTGTGGTCGATGTGGATGGGGGGGTCAGGCCCTCTGACAGTTCGCTGGCTAGTTTTTATTATCCCCAGAGAGGAGAAGTGGGCATGTGTTTGGCAGGTGAAAAGGGCGGATTCTGTTTCAGAGAATTAACGATGATCCCCATGGTCATCCCGTTCCTTTAATAATCCTTTACTTCATCAGCTGGAAATCCACCATGGTTCTATATACTTCTCTATGCGTGGGCACAGGAAACTGGCTTGTTCCAAGAAGTATGCCTCAGAGCTTTTCAATTAACCAGTATGTTGAAAATCCTTTGCAGGTTTTCAGCGTTTCACCATAGTTGTGATAACGTGTGTATGTGCCTACTGAAACCAAATATGGCTGCTAACGACATAACTATGCTGAGGCGTAGCTGACTTGGTGTTGCCCATTTTTGTCAGTGGAGACTGACAAGAAGCCATTCTTCTAAGTATCATCTCACCATCATTTTTCCATTGTTTAAAAATGCAGGGAAATTTTGCAAATTGGCATTATAATTAGTAGCTGGAGGGTACTTTTTTTTTTGTAGGGTCGGTCAGGATGGGTGTTCAGGCCCTCTGTCAGATCGCTGGTTTGTTTTTATTATCCCCAGAGAAGAGTAGTGGGCATGTGTTTGGCAGGTGAAAAGTGCGGATTCTGTTTCAGAGAATTAAACAGGATCCGCATGGTCATCTCATTCCTTTAAGAATCCTTTGCTTCATCAGCTCGGATTCCACCATGTTTCTATATACTCCTCTATGCGTGGGCACAGGTACCTGGCTTGTTCCAAGAAGTATGCTGGAGAGTTTTCAAATTAACCAGTACGTTGAAAATTATTTGCAGGTTTTCAGCGTTTCACCATAATTGTGATAACGTTTGTATGTGCGTCCTGAAACCCAAGAAGTCTGCGACGGACATAACTATGCTGAGGAGTAGCTGACTTGGTGTTGCCTATTTTTGTTAGTCGAGACAGACAAGAAGCCATTCTTCTAAGTATCATCCCACCACCATTTTTGCATTTTTTAAAATGCAGGGAAATTTTTCACGTTAGCATGATAATAAGTAGCTGGAGGGTATGGTTTTTTTTTTGTGTGGTCGATGTGGATGGGGGGGTCAGACCCTCTGTCAGTTCCCTGGTTAGTTTTTATTATAACCAGAGAGGAGAAATGGGCATGTGTTTGGCAGGAGAAAAGGGCGGATTCTGTTTCAGAGAATTAACGATGATCCCCATGGTCATCCCGTTACTTTAATAATCCTTTACTTCATCAGCTGGAAATCCACCATGGTTCTATATACTCCTCTTTGCGTGGGAAAGGTAATTGGCTTGTTCCAAGAAGTATGCCGCAGAGCTTTTCAATTAACCACTACGTTGAAAATTATTTGCAGGTGTTCAGCGTTTCACCATAATTGCGATAACGTTTGTTTGTGCCTCCTGAAACCCAAGAAGGCTGCGACGAACATAACTATGCTGAGGCGTAGCTGACTTGGTTTTGCCTATTTTTGTCAGTGGTGACTGACAAGAATCCATTCTTCTAAGTATCATCTCACCATCATTTTTCCATTGTTTAAAAATGCAGGAAAATTTTGCAAGTTAGCATTATAATTAGTAGCTGGAGACTAGGGTGTTTTTTGTTTTTTTTTTTGCTGTGGGGTCGGTGTGGATGTGTTGGTCAGGCCCTCTGTCAGTTCGCTGGTTTGTTTTTATTATCCCCAGAGAGGAGAAGTGGGTATTAGTATGGCAGGTGAAAACTGCGGATCTGTTTCAGAGAATTAAACAGGATCCGCATGGTAATCCCGTTCCTTTAAGAATCCTTTGCTTCATGAGCTGGGAATCCACCATGGTTCTATATACTTCTCTATGCGTGGGCACAGGAAACTGGCTTGTTCCAAGAAGTATGCCTCAGAGCTTTTCAATTAACCAGTATGTTGAAAATCCTTTGCAGGCTTTCAGCGTTTCAACATAATTGTGATAACGTGTGTATGTGCCTACTGAAACCAAATGTGGCTGCTACGGACATAACTATGCCGAGGCGTAGCTGACTTGGTGTTGCCTATTTTTGTCAGTGGAGACTGACAAGAAGCCATTCTTCTAAGTATCATCCCACCATCATTTCTACATTGTTTAAAAATGCAGGAAAATTTTGCAAATTGGCATTATAATTAGTAGCTGGAGGGTACTTTTTTTTTTTGTGGGGTCGGTCAGGATGGGTGTTCAGGCCCTTGTCAGATCGATGGTTTGTTTTTATTATCCCAAGAGAAGAGTAGTGGGCATGTGTTTGGCAGATGAAAAGTGCGGATTCTGTTTCAGAGAATTAAACAGGATCCGCATGGTCATCTCATTCCTTTAAGAATCCTTTGCTTCATCAGCTGGGATTCCACCATGTTTCTATATACTCCTCTATGTGTGGGCACAGGTACCTGGCTTGTTCCAAGAAGTATGCTGGAGAGTTTTCAAATTAACCAGTACGTTGAAAATTATTTGCAGGTTTTCAGCGTTTCACCATAATTTTGATAACGTTTGTATGTGCCTCCTGAAACCCAAGAAGGCTGCGACGGACATAACTATGCTGAGGAGTAGCTGACTTGGTGTTGCCTATTTTTGATAGTGGAGACAGACAAGAAGCCATTCTTCTAAGTATCATCCCACCACCATTTTTCCATTGTTTTAAAATGGAGGGAAATTTTGCAAGTTAGCATTATAATTAGTAGCTGGAGGGTACGGTTTTTTTTGTGTGTGTGGTCGATGTGGATGGGGGGGTCAGACCCTCTGTCAGTTCGCTGGTTAGTTTTTATTATCCCCAGAGAGGAGAAGTGGGCATGTGTTTGGCAGGTGAAAAGGGCGGATTCTGTTTCAGAGAATTAACGATGATCCCCATGGTCATCCCGTTCCTTTAATAATCCTTTACTTCATCAGCTGGAAATCCACCATGGTTCTATATACTCCTCTTTGCGTGGGAACAGGTAACTGGCTTGTTCCAAGAAGTATGCCGCAGAGCTTTTCAAATAACCAGTACGTTGAAAATTATTGGCAGGTGTTCAGCGTTTCACCATAATTGTGATAACGTTTGTTTGTACCTCCTGAAAACCAAGATGGCTGACACGAACATAACTATGCTGAGGCGTAGCTGACTTGGTTTTGCCTATTTTTGTTAGTGGAGACTGACAAGAATACATTCTTCTAAGTATCATCTCACCATCATTTTTCCATTGTTTAAAAATGCAGGATAATTTTGCAAGTTAGCATTATAATTAGTAGCTGGAGGCTACGTTGTTTTTTTTTTTTTCCTGTGGGGTCGGTGTGGATGTGTTGTTCAGGCCCTCTGTCAGTTCGCTGGTTTGTTTTTATTATCCCCAGAGAGGAGAAGTGGGTATTAGTATGGCAGGTGAAAACTGCGGATCTGTTTCAGAGAATTAAACAGGATCCGCATGGTCATCCCGTTCCTTTAAGAATCCTTTGCTTCATGAGCTGGGAATCCACCATGGTTCTATATACTTCTCTATGCGTGGGCACAGGAAACTGGCTTGTTCCAAGAAGTATGCCTCAGAGCTTTTCAATTAACCAGTATGTTGAAAATCCTTTGCAGGTTTTCAGCGTTTCAGCATAATTGTGATAACGTGTGTATGTGTCTCGTGAAACCCAATGTGGCTGCCAAGGACATAAGTATGCTGAGGCGTAGCTGACTTCGTGTTGCCTATTTTTGTCAGTGGAGGCTGACAAGAAGCCATTCTTCTAAGTATCATCCCACCATCATTTTTCCATTGTTTAAAAATGCAGGGAAATTTTGCAAATTAGCATGATAATTAGTAGCTGGAGTGTACTTTTTTTATTTTTTTTGTGGGGTCAGTGTGGATGGGTTGGTCAGGCCATCTGTCAATTCACTGGTTTGTTTTTATTATCCCCAGAGAGGAGAAGTGGGCATATATTTGGCAGGTGAAAAGTGCGGATTCTGTTTCAGAGAATTAAACAGGATCCGCATGGTCATCTCATTCCTTTAAGAATCCTTTGCTTCATCAGCTGGGATTCCACCATGTTTCTATATACTCCTCTATGCGTGGGCACAGGTACCTGGCTTGTTCCAAGAAGTATGCTGGAGAGTTTTCAAATTAACCAGTACGTTGAAAATTATTTGCAGGTTTTCAGCGTTTCACCATAATTTTGATAACGTTTGTATGTGCCTCCTGAAACCCAGGAAGGCTGCGACGGACATAACTATGCTGAGGAGTAGCTGACTTGGTGTTGCCTATTTTTGTTAGTGGAGACTGACAAGAAGCCATTCTTCTAAGTATCATCCCAGCACCATTTTTCCATTGTTTTAAAATGCAGGGAAATTTTGCAAGTTAGCATTATAATTAGTAGCTGGAGAGTACGGGTTTTTTTTGTGTGTGGTCGATGTGGATGGGGGGGTCAGGCCCTCTGTCAGTTCGCTGGTTAGTTTTTAATATAACCAGAGAGGAGTAGTGGGCATGTGTTTGGCAGGAGAAAAGGGCGGATTCTGTTTCAGAGAATTAACGATGATCCCCATATCATCCCGTTCCTTTAATAATCCTTTACTTCATCAGCTGGAAATCCACCATGGTTCTATATACTCCTCTTTGCGTGGGAACAGGTAACTGGCTTGTTCCAAGAAGTATGCCGCAGAGCTTTTCAATTAACCAGTACGTTGAAAATTATTTGCAGGTGTTCAGCGTTTCACCATAATTGTGATAACGTTTGTTTGTACCTCCTGAAACCCAAGATGGCTGACACGAACATAACTATGCTGAGGCGTAGCTGACTTGGTTTTGCCTATTTTTGTTAGTGGAGACTGACAAGAATCCATTCTTCTAAGTATCATCTCACCATCATTTTTCCATTGTTTAAAAATGCAGGATAATTTTGCAAGTTAGCATTATAATTAGTAGCTGGAGGCTACGTTGTTTTTTTTTTTTTTCCTGTGGGGTCGGTGTGGATGTGTTGGTCAGGCCCTCTGTCAGTTCGCTGGTTTGTTTTTATTATCCCCAGAGAGGAGAAGTGGGTATTAGTATGGCAGGTGAAAACTGCGGATCTGTTTCAGAGAATTAAACAGGATCCGCATGGTCATCCCGTTCCTTTAAGAATCCTTTGCTTCATGAGCTGGGAATCCACCATGGTTCTATATACTTCTCTATGCGTGGGCACAGGAAACTGGCTTGTTCCAAGAAGTATGCCTCAGAGCTTTTCAATTAACCAGTATGTTGAAAATCCTTTGCAGGTTTTCAGCGTTTCAGCATAATTGTGATAACGTGTGAATGTGTCTCGTGAAACCCAATGTGGCTGCCAAGGACATAAGTATGCTGAGGCGTAGCTGACTTCGTGTTGCCTTTTTTTGTCAGTGGAGACTGACAAGAAGCCATTCTTCTAAGTATCATCCCACCATCATTTTTCCATTGTTTAAAAATGCAGGGAAATTTTGCAAATTAGCATGATAATTAGTAGCTGGAGGGTACTTTTTTTATTTTTTTTGTGGGGTCAGTGTGGATGGGTTGGTCAGGCCATCTGTCAATTCACTGGTTTGTTTTTATTATCCCCAGAGAGGAGAAGTGGGCATATATTTGGCAGGTGAAAAGTGCGGATTCTGTTTCAGAGAATTAAACAGGATCCGCATGGTCATCTCATTCCTTTAAGAATCCTTTGCTTCATCAGCTGGGATTCCACCATGTTTCTATATACTCCTCTATGCGTGGGCACAGGTACCTGGCTTGTTCCAAGAAGTATGCTGGAGAGTTTTCAAATTAACCAGTACGTTGAAAATTATTTGCAGGTTTTCAGCGTTTCACCATAATTTTGATAACGTTTGTATGTGCCTCCTGAAACCCAGGAAGGCTGCGACGGACATAACTATGCTGAGGAGTAGCTGACTTGGTGTTGCCTATTTTTGTTAGTGGAGACTGACAAGAAGCCATTCTTCTAAGTATCATCCCACCACCATTTTTCCATTGTTTTAAAATGCAGGGAAATTTTGCAAGTTAGCATTGTAATTAGTAGCTGGAGAGTACGGTTTTTTTTTGTGTGTGGTCGATGTGGATGGGGGGGTCAGGCCCTCTGTCAGTTCGCTGGTTAGTTTTTAATATAACCAGAGAGGAGAAGTGGGCATGTGTTTGGCAGGAGAAAAGGGCGGATTCTGTTTCAGAGAATTAACGATGATCCCCATATCATCCCGTTCCTTTAATAATCCTTTACTTCATCAGCTGGAAATCCACCATGGTTCTATATACTCCTCTTTGCGTGGGAACAGGTAACTGGCTTGTTCCAAGAAGTATGCCGCAGAGCCTTTCAATTAACCAGTACGTTGAAAATTATTTGCAGGTGTTCAGCGTTTCACCATAATTGTGATAACGTTTGTTTGTACCTCCTGAAACCCAAGATGGCTGACACGAACATAACTATGCTGAGGCGTAGCTGACTTGGTTTTGCCTATTTTTGTTAGTGGAGACTGACAAGAAGCCATTCTTCTAAGTATCATCTCACCATCATTTTTCCATTGTTTAAAAATGCAGGATAATTTTGCAAGTTAGCATTATAATTAGTAGCTGGAGGCTACGTTGTTTTTTTTTTTTTTTCCTGTGGGGTCGGTGTGGATGTGTTGGTCAGGCCCTCTGTCAGTTCGCTGGTTTGTGTTTATTATCCCCAGAGAGGAGAAGTGGGTATTAGTATGGCAGGTGAAAACTGCGGATCTGTTTCAGAGAATTAAACAGGATCCGCATGGTCATCCCGTTCCTTTAAGAATCCTTTGCTTCATGAGCTGGGAATCCACCATGGTTCTATATACTTCTCTATGCGTGGGCACAGGAAACTGGCTTGTTCCAAGAAGTATGCCTCAGAGCTTTTCAATTAACCAGTATGTTGAAAATCCTTTGCAGGTTTTCAGCGTTTCAGCATAATTGTGATAACGTGTGAATGTGTCTCGTGAAACCCAATGTGGCTGCCAAGGACATAAGTATGCTGAGGCGTAGCTGACTTCGTGTTGCCTTTTTTTGTCAGTGGAGACTGACAAGAAGCCATTCTTCTAAGTATCATCCCACCATCATTTTTCCATTGTTTAAAAATGCAGGGAAATTTTGCAAATTAGCATGATAATTAGTAGCTGGAGGGTACTTTTTTTTATTTTTTTTGTGGGGTCAGTGTGGATGGGTTGGTCAGGCCATCTGTCAATTCACTGGTTTGTTTTTATTATCCCCAGAGATGAGAAGTGGGCATATATTTGGCAGGTGAAAAGTCCGGATTCTGTTTCATAGAATTAAACAGGATCCGCATGGTCATCTCATTCCTTTAAGAATCCTTTGCTTCATCAGCTGGGATTCCACCATGTTTCTATATACTCCTCTATGCGTGGGCACAGGTACCTGGCTTGTTCCAAGAAGTATGCTGGAGAGTTTTCAAATTAACCAGTACGTTGAAAATTATTTGCAGGTTTTCAGCGTTTCACCATAATTTTGATAACGTTTGTATGTGCCTCCTGAAACCCAGGAAGGCTGCGACGGACATAACTATGCTGAGGAGTAGCTGACTTGGTGTTGCCTATTTTTGTTAGTGGAGACTGACAAGAAGCCATTCTTCTAAGTATCATCCCAGCACCATTTTTCCATTGTTTTAAAATGCAGGGAAATTTTGCAAGTTAGCATTATAATTAGTAGCTAGAGAGTACGGTTTTTTTTTGTGTGTGGTCGATGTGGATGGGGGGGTCAGGCCCTCTGTCAGTTCGCTGGTTAGTTTTTATTATCCCCAGAGACGAGAAGTGGGCATGTGTTTGGCAGGAGAAAAGGGCGGATTCTGTTTCAGAGAATTAACGACGATCCCCATAGTCATCCCGTTCCTTTAATAATCCTTTACTTCATCAGCTGGAATTCCACCATGGTTTTATATACTCCTCTTTGCGTGGGAACAGGTAACTGGCTTGTTCCAAGAAGTATGCCACAGAGCTTTTCAATTAACCAGTACGATGAAAATTACTTGCAGGTGTTCAGCGTTTCCCCATAATTGTGATAACGTTTGTTTGTGCCTCCTGAAACCCAAGAAGGCTGTGACGGACATAACTATGCTGAGGAGTAGCTGACTTGGTGTTGCCTATTTTTGTTAGTGGAGACTGACAAGAATCCATTCTTCTAAGTATCATCTCACCATCATTTTTCCATTGTTTAAAAATGCAGGAAAATTTTGCAAGTTAGCATTATAATTAGTAGCTGGAGGCTACGGTGTTTTTTTTTTTTTTTCCTGTGGGGTCGGTGTGGATGTGTTGTTCAGGCCCTCTGTCAGTTCGCTGGTTTGTTTTTATTATCCCCAGAGAGGAGAAGTGGGTATTAGTATGGCAGGTGAAAACTGCGGATCTGTTTCAGAGAATTAAACAGGATCCGCATGGTAATCCCGTTCCTTTAAGAATCCTTTGCTTCATGAGCTGGGAATCCACCATGGTTCTATATACTTCTCTATGCGTGGGCACAGGAAACTGGCTTGTTCCAAGAAGTATGCCTCAGAGCTTTTCAATTAACCAGTATGTTGAAAATCCTTTGCAGGTTTTCAGCGTTTCACCATAATTGTGATAACGTGTGTATATGCCTACTGAAACCAAATATGGCTGCTACGGACATAACTATGCTGAGGCGTAGCTGACTTGGTGTTGCCTATTTTTGTCAGTGGAGACTGACAAGAAGCCATTCTTCTAAGTATCATCCCACTATCATTTCTCCACTGTTTAAAAATGCAGGGAAATTTTGCAAATTGGCATTATAATTAGTAGCTGGAGGGTACTTTTTTTTTTTTGTGGGGTCGGTCAGCATGGGTGTTCAGGCCCTCTGTCAGATCACTGGTTTGTTTTTATTATCCCCAGAGAAGAGTAGTGGGCATGTGTTTGGCAGGTGAAAAGTTCGGATTCTGTTTCAGAGAATGAAACAGGATCCGCATGCTCATCCCGTTCCTTTTGGAAACTTTTGCTTCATCAGCTGGGAATCCACCATGGTTCTATATACTCCTCTATGTGTGGGCACAGGTAACTGGCTTGTTCCAAGAAGTATGCCGCAGAGCTTTTCAATTAAGCAGTACGTTGAAAATTATTTGCAGGTTTTCAGCGTTTCACCATAATTTTGATAACGTTTGTATGTGCCTCCTGAAACCCAAGAAGGCTGCGACGGACAGAACTATGCTGAGGAGTAGCTGACTTGGTGTTGCCTATTTTTGTTAGTTGAGACAGACAAGAAGCCATTCTTCTAAGTATCATCCGACCACCCTTTTTCCATTGTTTTAAAATGCAGGGAAATTTTGCAAGTTAGCATTATAATTAGTAGCTGGAGGGTACGGTTTTTTTTGTGTGTGTGGTCGATGTGGATGGGGGGGTCAGGCCCTCTGTCAGTTCGCTGGTTAGTTTTTATTATCCCCAGAGAGGAGAAGTGGGCATGTGTTTGGCAGGAGAAAAGGGCGGATTCTGTTTCAGAGAATTAACGATGATCCCCATGGTCATCCCGTTCCTTTAATAATCCTTTACTTCATCAGCTGGAAATCCACCATGGTTCTATATACTCCTCTTTGCGTGGGAACAGGTAACTGGCTTGTTCCAAGAAGTATGCCGCAGAGCTTTTCAATTAACCAGTACGTTGAAAATGATTTGCAGGTGTTCAGCGTTTCACCATAATTGTGATAACGTTTGTTTGTACCTCCTGAAACCCAAGATGGCTGACACGAACATAACTATGCTGAGGCGTAGCTGACTTGGTTTTGCCTATTTTTGTTAGTGGAGACTGACAAGAATCCATTCTTCTAAGTATCATCTCACCATCATTTTTCCATTGTTTAAAAATGCAGGATAATTTTGCAAGTTAGCATTATAATTAGTAGCTGGAGGCTACGTTGTTTTTTTTTTTTTTCCTGTGGGGTCGGTGTGGATGTGTTGGTCAGGCCCTCTGTCAGTTCGCTGGTTTGTTTTTATTATCCCCAGAGAGGAGAAGTGGGTATTAGTATGGCAGGTGAAAACTGCGGATCTGTTTCAGAGAATTAAACAGGATCCGCATGGTCATCCCGTTCCTTTAAGAATCCTTTGCTTCATGAGCTGGGAATCCACCATGGTTCTATATACTTCTCTATGCGTGGGCACAGGAAACTGGCTTGTTCCAAGAAGTATGCCTCAGAGCTTTTCAATTAACCAGTATGTTGAAAATCCTTTGCAGGTTTTCAGCGTTTCAGCATAATTGTGATAAGGTGTGTATGTGTCTCGTGAAACCCAATGTGGCTGCCAAGGACATAAGTATGCTGAGGCGTAGCTGACTTCGTGTTGCCTTTTTTTGTCAGTGGAGACTGACAAGAAGCCATTCTTCTAAGTATCATCCCACCACCATTTTTCCATTGTTTAAAAATGCAGGGAAATTTTGCAAATTAGCATGATAATTAGTAGCTTGAGGGTACTTTTTTTATTTTTTTTGTGGTGTCAGTGTGGATGGGTTGGTCAGGCCATCTGTCAATTCACTGGTTTGTTTTTATTATCCCCAGAGAGGAGAAGTGGGCATATATTTGGCAGGTGAAAAGTGCGGATTCTGTTTCAGAGAATTAAACAGGATCCCCATGGTCATCTCATTCCTTTAAGAATCCTTTGCTTCATCAGCTGGGATTCCACCATGTTTCTATATACTCCTCTATGTGTGTGCACAGATACCTGGCTTGTTCCAAGAAGTATGCTGGAGAGTTCTCAAATTAACCACTACGTTGAAAATTATTTGCAGGTTTTCAGCGTTTCACCATAATTTTGATAACGTTTGTATGTGCCTCCTGAAACCCAAGAAGTCTGCGACGGACATAACTATGCTGAGGAGTAGCTGACTTGGTGTTGCATATTTTTGATAGTGGAGACAGACAAGAAGCCACTCTTCTAAGTATCATACGACCACCCTTTTTCCATTGTTTTAAAATGCAGGGAAATTTTGCAAGTTAGCATTATAATTAGTAGCTGGAGGGTACGGTTTTTTTTGTGTGTGTGGTCGATGTGGATGGGGGGGTCAGGCCCTCTGTCAGTTCGCTGGTTAGTTTTTATTATCCCCAGAGAGGAGAAGTGGGCATGTGTTTGGCAGGAGAAAAGGGCGGATTCTGTTTCAGAGAATTAACGATGATCCCCATGGTCATCCCGTTCCTTTAATAATCCTTTACTTCATCAGCTGGAAATCCACCATGGTTCTATATACTCCTCTTTGCGTGGGAACAGGTAACTGGCTTGTTCCAAGAAGTATGCCGCAGAGCTTTTCAATTAACCAGTACGTTGAAAATTATTTGCAGGTGTTCAGCGTTTCACCATAATTGTGATAACGTTTGTTTGTACCTCCTGAAACCCAAGATGGCTGACACGAACATAACTATGCTGAGGCGTAGCTGACTTGGTTTTGCCTATTTTTGTTAGTGGAGACTGACAAGAATCCATTCTTCTAAGTATCATCTCACCATCATTTTTCCATTGTTTAAAAATGCAGGATAATTTTGCAAGTTAGCATTATAATTAGTAGCTGGAGGCTACGTTGTTTTTTTTTTTTTTCCTGTGGGGTCGGTGTGGATGTGTTGGTCAGGCCCTCTGTCAGTTCGCTGGTTTGTTTTTATTATCCCCAGAGAGGAGAAGTGGGTATTAGTATGGCAGGTGAAAACTGCGGATCTGTTTCAGAGAATTAAACAGGATCCGCATGGTCATCCCGTTCCTTTAAGAATCCTTTGCTTCATGAGCTGGGAATCCACCATGGTTCTATATACTTCTCTATGCGTGGGCACAGGAAACTGGCTTGTTCCAAGAAGTATGCCTCAGAGCTTTTCAATTAACCAGTATGTTAAAAATCCTTTGCAGGTTTTCAGCGTTTCAGCATAATTGTGATAACGTGTGTATGTGTCTCGTGAAACCCAATGTGGCTGCCAAGGACATAAGTATGCTGAGGCGTAGCTGACTTCGTGTTGCCTATTTTTGTAAGTGGAGACTGACAAGAAGCCATTCTTCTAAGTATCATCCCACCATCATTTTTCCATTGTTTAAAAATGCAGGGAAATTTTGCAAGTTAGCATTATAATTAGTAGCTGGAGGGTACTTTTTTTATTTTTTTTGTGGTGTCAGTGTGGATGGGTTGGTCAGGCCATCTGTCAATTCACTGGTTTGTTTTTATTATCCCCAGAGAGGAGAAGTGGGCATATATTTGGCAGGTGAAAAGTGCGTATTCTGTTTCAGAGAATTAAACAGGATCCCCATGGTCATCTCATTCCTTTAAGAATCCTTTGCTTCATCAGCTGGGATTCCACCATGTTTCTATATACTCCTCTATGCGTGGGCACAGGTACCTGGCTTGTTCCAAGAAGTATGCTGGAGAGTTTTCAAATTAACCAGAACGTTGAAAATTATTTGCAGGTTTTCAGCGTTTCACCATAATTTTGATAACGTTTGTATGTGCCTCCTGAAACCCAGGAAGGCTGCGACGGACATAACTATGCTGAGGAGTAGCTGACTTGGTGTTGCCTATTTTTGTTAGTGGAGACTGACAAGAAGCCATTCTTCTAAGTATCATCCCAGCACCATTTTTCCATTGTTTTAAAATGCAGGGAAATTTTGCAAGTTAGCATTATAATTAGTAGCTGGAGGGTACGGTTTTTTTTTGTGTGTGGTCGATGTGGATGGGGAGGTCAGGCCCTCTGTCAGTTCGGTGATTAGTTTTTAATATAACCAGAGAGGAGAAGTGGGCATGTGTTTGGCAGGAGAAAAGGGCGGATTCTGTTTCAGAGAATTAACGATGATCCCCATGGTCATCCCGTTCCTTTAATAATCCTTTACTTCATCAGCTGGAAATCCACCATGGTTCTATGTACTCCTCTTTGCGTGGGAACAGGTAACTGGCTTGTTCCAAGAAGTATGCCGCAGAGCTTTTCAATTAACCACTACGTTGAAAATTATTTGCAGGTGTTCAGCGTTTCACCATAATTGTGATAACGTTTGTTTGTGCCTCCTGAAACCCAAGAAGGCTGCGACGGACATAACTATGCTGAGGAATAGCTGACTTGGTGTTGCCTATTTTTGTTAGTGGAGATTGACAAGAAACCATTCTTCTAAGTATCATCCCACCACCATTTTACCATTGTTTTAAACTGCCGGGAAATTTTGCAAGTTAGCATTATAATTAGTAGCTGGAGGCTACGGTGTTTTTTTTTTTTTTTTTCCTGTGGGGTCGGTGTGGATGTGTTGGTCAGGCCCTCTGTCAGTTCGCTGGTTAGTTTTTATTATCCCCAGAGACGAGAAGTGGGCATGTGTTTGGCAGGAGAAAAGGGCGGATTCTGTTTCAGAGAATTAACGACGATCCCCATAGTCATCCCGTTCCTTTAATAATCCTTTACTTCATCAGCTGGAATTCCACCATGGTTTTATATACTCCTCTTTGCGTGGGAACAGGTAACTGGCTTGTTCCAAGAAGTATGCCACAGAGCTTTTCAATTAACCAGTACGATGAAAATTACTTGCAGGTGTTCAGCGTTTCCCCATAATTGTGATAACGTTTGTTTGTGCCTCCTGAAACCCAAGAAGGCTGTGACGGACATAACTATGCTGAGGAGTAGCTGACTTGGTGTTGCCTATTTTTGTTAGTGGAGACTGACAAGAATCCATTCTTCTAAGTATCATCTCACCATCATTTTTCCATTGTTTAAAAATGCAGGAAAATTTTGCAAGTTAGCATTATAATTAGTAGCTGGAGGCTACGGTGTTTTTTTTTTTTTTTCCTGTGGGGTCGGTGTGGATGTGTTGTTCAGGCCCTCTGTCAGTTCGCTGGTTTGTTTTTATTATCCCCAGAGAGGAGAAGTGGGTATTAGTATGGCAGGTGAAAACTGCGGATCTGTTTCAGAGAATTAAACAGGATCCGCATGGTAATCCCGTTCCTTTAAGAATCCTTTGCTTCATGAGCTGGGAATCCACCATGGTTCTATATACTTCTCTATGCGTGGGCACAGGAAACTGGCTTGTTCCAAGAAGTATGCCTCAGAGCTTTTCAATTAACCAGTATGTTGAAAATCCTTTGCAGGTTTTCAGCGTTTCACCATAATTGTGATAACGTGTGTATATGCCTACTGAAACCAAATATGGCTGCTACGGACATAACTATGCTGAGGCGTAGCTGACTTGGTGTTGCCTATTTTTGTCAGTGGAGACTGACAAGAAGCCATTCTTCTAAGTATCATCCCACTATCATTTCTCCACTGTTTAAAAATGCAGGGAAATTTTGCAAATTGGCATTATAATTAGTAGCTGGAGGGTACTTTTTTTTTTTTGTGGGGTCGGTCAGCATGGGTGTTCAGGCCCTCTGTCAGATCACTGGTTTGTTTTTATTATCCCCAGAGAAGAGTAGTGGGCATGTGTTTGGCAGGTGAAAAGTTCGGATTCTGTTTCAGAGAATGAAACAGGATCCGCATGCTCATCCCGTTCCTTTTGGAAACTTTTGCTTCATCAGCTGGGAATCCACCATGGTTCTATATACTCCTCTATGTGTGGGCACAGGTAACTGGCTTGTTCCAAGAAGTATGCCGCAGAGCTTTTCAATTAAGCAGTACGTTGAAAATTATTTGCAGGTTTTCAGCGTTTCACCATAATTTTGATAACGTTTGTATGTGCCTCCTGAAACCCAAGAAGGCTGCGACGGACAGAACTATGCTGAGGAGTAGCTGACTTGGTGTTGCCTATTTTTGTTAGTTGAGACAGACAAGAAGCCATTCTTCTAAGTATCATCCGACCACCCTTTTTCCATTGTTTTAAAATGCAGGGAAATTTTGCAAGTTAGCATTATAATTAGTAGCTGGAGGGTACGGTTTTTTTTGTGTGTGTGGTCGATGTGGATGGGGGGGTCAGGCCCTCTGTCAGTTCGCTGGTTAGTTTTTATTATCCCCAGAGAGGAGAAGTGGGCATGTGTTTGGCAGGAGAAAAGGGCGGATTCTGTTTCAGAGAATTAACGATGATCCCCATGGTCATCCCGTTCCTTTAATAATCCTTTACTTCATCAGCTGGAAATCCACCATGGTTCTATATACTCCTCTTTGCGTGGGAACAGGTAACTGGCTTGTTCCAAGAAGTATGCCGCAGAGCTTTTCAATTAACCAGTACGTTGAAAATGATTTGCAGGTGTTCAGCGTTTCACCATAATTGTGATAACGTTTGTTTGTACCTCCTGAAACCCAAGATGGCTGACACGAACATAACTATGCTGAGGCGTAGCTGACTTGGTTTTGCCTATTTTTGTTAGTGGAGACTGACAAGAATCCATTCTTCTAAGTATCATCTCACCATCATTTTTCCATTGTTTAAAAATGCAGGATAATTTTGCAAGTTAGCATTATAATTAGTAGCTGGAGGCTACGTTGTTTTTTTTTTTTTCCTGTGGGGTCGGTGTGGATGTGTTGGTCAGGCCCTCTGTCAGTTCGCTGGTTTGTTTTTATTATCCCCAGAGAGGAGAAGTGGGTATTAGTATGGCAGGTGAAAACTGCGGATCTGTTTCAGAGAATTAAACAGGATCCGCATGGTCATCCCGTTCCTTTAAGAATCCTTTGCTTCATGAGCTGGGAATCCACCATGGTTCTATATACTTCTCTATGCGTGGGCACAGGAAACTGGCTTGTTCCAAGAAGTATGCCTCAGAGCTTTTCAATTAACCAGTATGTTGAAAATCCTTTGCAGGTTTTCAGCGTTTCAGCATAATTGTGATAAGGTGTGTATGTGTCTCGTGAAACCCAATGTGGCTGCCAAGGACATAAGTATGCTGAGGCGTAGCTGACTTCGTGTTGCCTTTTTTTGTCAGTGGAGACTGACAAGAAGCCATTCTTCTAAGTATCATCCCACCACCATTTTTCCATTGTTTAAAAATGCAGGGAAATTTTGCAAATTAGCATGATAATTAGTAGCTTGAGGGTACTTTTTTTATTTTTTTTGTGGTGTCAGTGTGGATGGGTTGGTCAGGCCATCTGTCAATTCACTGGTTTGTTTTTATTATCCCCAGAGAGGAGAAGTGGGCATATATTTGGCAGGTGAAAAGTGCGGATTCTGTTTCAGAGAATTAAACAGGATCCCCATGGTCATCTCATTCCTTTAAGAATCCTTTGCTTCATCAGCTGGGATTCCACCATGTTTCTATATACTCCTCTATGTGTGTGCACAGATACCTGGCTTGTTCCAAGAAGTATGCTGGAGAGTTCTCAAATTAACCACTACGTTGAAAATTATTTGCAGGTTTTCAGCGTTTCACCATAATTTTGATAACGTTTGTATGTGCCTCCTGAAACCCAAGAAGTCTGCGACGGACATAACTATGCTGAGGAGTAGCTGACTTGGTGTTGCATATTTTTGATAGTGGAGACAGACAAGAAGCCACTCTTCTAAGTATCATACGACCACCCTTTTTCCATTGTTTTAAAATGCAGGGAAATTTTGCAAGTTAGCATTATAATTAGTAGCTGGAGGGTACGGTTTTTTTTGTGTGTGTGGTCGATGTGGATGGGGGGGTCAGGCCCTCTGTCAGTTCGCTGGTTAGTTTTTATTATCCCCAGAGAGGAGAAGTGGGCATGTGTTTGGCAGGAGAAAAGGGCGGATTCTGTTTCAGAGAATTAACGATGATCCCCATGGTCATCCCGTTCCTTTAATAATCCTTTACTTCATCAGCTGGAAATCCACCATGGTTCTATATACTCCTCTTTGCGTGGGAACAGGTAACTGGCTTGTTCCAAGAAGTATGCCGCAGAGCTTTTCAATTAACCAGTACGTTGAAAATGATTTGCAGGTGTTCAGCGTTTCACCATAATTGTGATAACGTTTGTTTGTACCTCCTGAAACCCAAGATGGCTGACACGAACATAACTATGCTGAGGCGTAGCTGACTTGGTTTTGCCTATTTTTGTTAGTGGAGACTGACAAGAATCCATTCTTCTAAGTATCATCTCACCATCATTTTTCCATTGTTTAAAAATGCAGGATAATTTTGCAAGTTAGCATTATAATTAGTAGCTGGAGGCTACGTTGTTTTTTTTTTTTTTCCTGTGGGGTCGGTGTGGATGTGTTGGTCAGGCCCTCTGTCAGTTCGCTGGTTTGTTTTTATTATCCCCAGAGAGGAGAAGTGGGTATTAGTATGGCAGGTGAAAACTGCGGATCTGTTTCAGAGAATTAAACAGGATCCGCATGGTCATCCCGTTCCTTTAAGAATCCTTTGCTTCATGAGCTGGGAATCCACCATGGTTCTATATACTTCTCTATGCGTGGGCACAGGAAACTGGCTTGTTCCAAGAAGTATGCCTCAGAGCTTTTCAATTAACCAGTATGTTAAAAATCCTTTGCAGGTTTTCAGCGTTTCAGCATAATTGTGATAACGTGTGTATGTGTCTCGTGAAACCCAATGTGGCTGCCAAGGACATAAGTATGCTGAGGCGTAGCTGACTTCGTGTTGCCTATTTTTGTAAGTGGAGACTGACAAGAAGCCATTCTTCTAAGTATCATCCCACCATCATTTTTCCATTGTTTAAAAATGCAGGGAAATTTTGCAAGTTAGCATTATAATTAGTAGCTGGAGGGTACTTTTTTTATTTTTTTTGTGGTGTCAGTGTGGATGGGTTGGTCAGGCCATCTGTCAATTCACTGGTTTGTTTTTATTATCCCCAGAGAGGAGAAGTGGGCATATATTTGGCAGGTGAAAAGTGCGTATTCTGTTTCAGAGAATTAAACAGGATCCCCATGGTCATCTCATTCCTTTAAGAATCCTTTGCTTCATCAGCTGGGATTCCACCATGTTTCTATATACTCCTCTATGCGTGGGCACAGGTACCTGGCTTGTTCCAAGAAGTATGCTGGAGAGTTTTCAAATTAACCAGAACGTTGAAAATTATTTGCAGGTTTTCAGCGTTTCACCATAATTTTGATAACGTTTGTATGTGCCTCCTGAAACCCAGGAAGGCTGCGACGGACATAACTATGCTGAGGAGTAGCTGACTTGGTGTTGCCTATTTTTGTTAGTGGAGACTGACAAGAAGCCATTCTTCTAAGTATCATCCCAGCACCATTTTTCCATTGTTTTAAAATGCAGGGAAATTTTGCAAGTTAGCATTATAATTAGTAGCTGGAGGGTACGGTTTTTTTTTGTGTGTGGTCGATGTGGATGGGGAGGTCAGGCCCTCTGTCAGTTCGGTGATTAGTTTTTAATATAACCAGAGAGGAGAAGTGGGCATGTGTTTGGCAGGAGAAAAGGGCGGATTCTGTTTCAGAGAATTAACGATGATCCCCATGGTCATCCCGTTCCTTTAATAATCCTTTACTTCATCAGCTGGAAATCCACCATGGTTCTATGTACTCCTCTTTGCGTGGGAACAGGTAACTGGCTTGTTCCAAGAAGTATGCCGCAGAGCTTTTCAATTAACCACTACGTTGAAAATTATTTGCAGGTGTTCAGCGTTTCACCATAATTGTGATAACGTTTGTTTGTGCCTCCTGAAACCCAAGAAGGCTGCGACGGACATAACTATGCTGAGGAATAGCTGACTTGGTGTTGCCTATTTTTGTTAGTGGAGATTGACAAGAAACCATTCTTCTAAGTATCATCCCACCACCATTTTACCATTGTTTTAAACTGCCGGGAAATTTTGCAAGTTAGCATTATAATTAGTAGCTGGAGGCTACGGTGTTTTTTTTTTTTTTTTTCCTGTGGGGTCGGTGTGGATGTGTTGGTCAGGCCCTCTGTCAGTTCGCTGGTTAGTTTTTATTATCCCCAGAGACGAGAAGTGGGCATGTGTTTGGCAGGAGAAAAGGGCGGATTCTGTTTCAGAGAATTAACGACGATCCCCATAGTCATCCCGTTCCTTTAATAATCCTTTACTTCATCAGCTGGAATTCCACCATGGTTTTATATACTCCTCTTTGCGTGGGAACAGGTAACTGGCTTGTTCCAAGAAGTATGCCACAGAGCTTTTCAATTAACCAGTACGATGAAAATTAGTTGCAGGTGTTCAGCGTTTCCCCATAATTGTGATAACGTTTGTTTGTGCCTCCTGAAACCCAAGAAGGCTGTGACGGACATAACTATGCTGAGGAGTAGCTGACTTGGTGTTGCCTATTTTTGTTAGTGGAGACTGACAAGAATCCATTCTTCTAAGTATCATCTCACCATCATTTTTCCATTGTTTAAAAATGCAGGAAAATTTTGCAAGTTAGCATTATAATTAGTAGCTGGAGGCTACGGTGTTTTTTTTTTTTTTTCCTGTGGGGTCGGTGTGGATGTGTTGTTCAGGCCCTCTGTCAGTTCGCTGGTTTGTTTTTATTATCCCCAGAGAGGAGAAGTGGGTATTAGTATGGCAGGTGAAAACTGCGGATCTGTTTCAGAGAATTAAACAGGATCCGCATGGTAATCCCGTTCTTTAAGAATCCTTTGCTTCATGAGCTGGGAATCCACCATGGTTCTATATACTTCTCTATGCGTGGGCACAGGAAACTGGCTTGTTCCAAGAAGTATGCCTCAGAGCTTTTCAATTAACCAGTATGTTGAAAATCCTTTGCAGGTTTTCAGCGTTTCACCATTGTTGTGATAACGTGTGTATGTGCCTACTGAAACCAAATATGGCTGCTAACGACATAACTATGCTGAGGCGTAGCTGACTTGGTGTTGCCCATTTTTGTCAGTGGAGACTGACAAGAAGCCATTCTTCTAAGTATCATCCCACCATCATTTCTCCATTGTTTAAAAATGCAGGGAAATTTTGCAAATTGGCATTATAATTAGTAGCTGGAGGGTACTTTTTTTTTTGTAGGGTCGGTCAGGATGGGTGTTCAGGCCCTCTGTCAGATCGCTGGTTTGTTTTTATTATCCCCAGAGAAGAGTAGTGGGCATGTGTTTGGCAGGTGAAAAGTGCGGATTCTGTTTCAGAGAATTAAACAGGATCCGCATGGTCATCTCATTCCTTTAAGAATCCTTTGCTTCATCAGCTCGGATTCCACCATGTTTCTATATACTCCTCTATGCGTGGGCACAGGTACCTGGCTTGTTCCAAGAAGTATGCTGGAGAGTTTTCAAATTAACCAGTACGTTGAAAATTATTTGCAGGTTTTCAGCGTTTCACCATAATTGTGATAACGTTTGTATGTGCGTCCTGAAACCCAAGAAGTCTGCGACAGACATAACTATGCTGAGGAGTAGCTGACTTGGTGTTGCCTATTTTTGTTAGTCGAGACAGACAAGAAGCCATTCTTCTAAGTATCATCCCACCACCATTTTTGCATTTTTTAAAATGCAGGGAAAGTTTTCACGTTAGCATGATAATAAGTAGCTGGAGGTTATGGTTTTTTTTTTGTGTGGTCGATGTGGATGGGGGGGTCAGAACCTCTGTCAGTTCCCTGGTTAGTTTTTATTATAACCAGAGAGGAGAAATGGGCATGTGTTTGGCAGGAGAAAAGGGCGGATTCTGTTTCAGAGAATTAACGATGATCCCCATGGTCATCCCGTTACTTTAATAATCCTTTACTTCATCAGCTGGAAATCCACCATGATTCTGTATACTCCTCTTTGCGTGGGAAAGGTAATTGGCTTGTTCCAAGAAGTATGCCGCAGAGCTTTTCAATTAACCACTACGTTGAAAATTATTTGCAGGTGTTCAGC
This sequence comes from Eulemur rufifrons, assembly GCF_041146395.1. Lineage (NCBI taxonomy): Eukaryota > Metazoa > Chordata > Mammalia > Primates > Lemuridae > Eulemur > Eulemur rufifrons. Next base: position 25,359,520 of record NC_091007.1, on the reverse strand, counting down.
GTTTCACCATAATTGCGATAACGTTTGTTTGTGCCTCCTGAAACCCAAGAAGGCTGCCACGAACATAACTATGCTGAGGCGTAGCTGACTTGGTTTTGCCTATTTTTGTCAGTGGTGACTGACAAGAATCCATTCTTCTAAATATCATCTCACCATCATTTTTCCATTGTTTAAAAATGCAGGAAAATTTTGCAAGTTAGCATTATAATTAGTAGCTGGAGAAGAGGGTGTTTTTTGTTTTTTTTTGCTGTGGGGTCGGTGTGGATGTGTTGGTCAGGCCCTCTGTCAGTTCCCTGGTTTGTTTTTATTATCCCCAGAGAGGAGAAGTGGGTATTAGTATGGCAGGTGAAAACTGCGGGTCTGTTTCAGAGAATTAAACAGGATCCGCATGGTAATCCCGTTCCTTTAAGAATCCTTTGCTTCATGAGCTGGGAATCCACCATGGTTCTATATACTTCTCTATGCGTGGGCAAAGGAAACTGGCTTGTTCCAAGAAGTATGCCTCAGAGCTTTTCAATTAACCAGTATGTTGAAAATCCTTTGCAGGCTTTCAGCGTTTCAACATAATTGTGATAACGTGTGTATGTGCCTACTGAAACCAAATGTGGCTGCTACGGACATAACTATGCCGAGGCGTAGCTGACTTGGTGTTGCCTATTTTTGTCAGTGGAGACTGACAAGAAGCCATTCTTCTAAGTATCATCCCACCATCATTTCTCCTTTGTTTAAAAATGCAGGGAAATTTTGGAAATTGGCATTATAATTAGTAGCTGGAGGGTACTTTTTTTTTTGTGGGGTCGGTCAGGATGGGTGTTCAGGCCCTTGTCAGATCGCTGGTTTGTTTTTATTATCCCCAGAGAAGAGTAGTGGGCATGTGTTTGGCAGATGAAAAGTGCGGATTCTGTTTCAGATAATTAAACAGGATCCGCATGGTCATCTCCTTCCTTTAAGAATCCTTTGCTTCATCAGCTGGGATTGCACCATGTTTCTATATACTCCTCTATGTGTGGGCACAGGTACCTGGCTTGTTCCAAGAAGTATGCTGGAGAGTTTTCAAATTAACCAGTACGTTGAAAATTATTTGCAGGTTTTCAGCGTTTCACCATAATTTTGATAACGTTTGTATGTGCCTCCTGAAACCCAAGAAGGCTGCGACGGACATAACTATGCTGAGGAGTAGCTGACTTGGTGTTGCCTATTTTTGTCAGTGGAGACTGACAAGAAGCCATTCTTCTAAGTATCATCCCACCACCATTTTTCCATTGTTTAAAAATGCAGGGAAATTTTGCAAATTAGCATGATAATTAGTAGCTGGAGGGTACTTTTTTTATTTTTTTTGTGGGGTCAGTGTGGATGGGTTGGTGAGGCCATCTGTCAATTCACTGGTTTGTTTTTATTATCCCCAGAGAGGAGAAGTGGGCATATATTTGGCAGGTGAAAAGTGCGGATTCTGTTTCAGAGAATTAAACAGGATCCGCATGGTCATCTCATTCCTTTAAGAATCCTTTGCTTCATCAGCTCGGATTTCACCATGTTTCTATATACTCCTCTATGCGTGGGCACAGGTACCTGGCTTGTTCCAAGAAGTATGCTGGAGAGTTTTCAAATTAACCAGTACGTTGAAAATTATTTGCAGGTTTTCAGCGTTTCACCATAATTTTGATAACGTTTGTATGTGCCTCCTGAAACCCAGGAAGGCTGCGACGGACATAACTATGCTGAGGAGTAGCTGACTTGGTGTTGCCTATTTTTGTTAGTGGAGACTGACAAGAAGCCATTCTTCTAAGTATCATCCCAGCACCATTTTTCCATTGTTTTAAAATGCAGGGAAATTTTGCAAGTTAGCATTATAATTAGTAGCTGGAGAGTACGGTTTTTTTGTGTGTGTGGTCGATGTGGATGGGGGGGGTCAGGCCCTCTGTCAGTTCGCTGGTTAATTTTTAATATAACAAGAGAGGAGAAGTGGGCATGTGTTTGGCAGGAGAAAAGGGCGGATTCTGTTTCAGAGAATTAACGATGATCCCCATATCATCCCGTTCCTTTAATAATCCTTTACTTCATCAGCTGGAACTCCACCATGGTTCTATGTACTCCTCTTTGCGTGGGAACAGGTAACTGGCTTGTTCCAAGAAGTATGCCGCAGAGCTTTTCAATTAACCACTACGTTGAAAATGATTTGGAGGTGTTCAGCGTTTCACCATAATTGTGATAACGTTTGTTTGTACCTCCTGAAACCCAAGATGGCTGACACGAACATAACTATGCTGAGGCGTAGCTGACTTGGTTTTGCCTATTTTTGTTAGTGGAGACTGACAAGAATCCATTCTTCTAAGTATCATCTCACCATCATTTTTCCATTGTTTAAAAATGCAGGATAATTTTGCAAGTTAGCATTATAATTAGTAGCTGGAGGCTACGTTTTTTTTTTTTTTTTTCCTGTGGGGTCGGTGTGGATGTGTTGGTCAGGCCCTCTGTCAGTTCGCTGGTTTGTTTTTCTTATCCCCAGAGAGGAGAAGTGGGTATTAGTAGGGCAGGTGAAAACTGCGGATCTGTTTCAGAGAATTAAACAGGATCCGCATGGTCATCCCGTTCCTTTAAGAATCCTTTGCTTCATGAGCTGGGAATCCACCATGGTTCTATATACTTCTCTATGCGTGGGCACAGGAAACTGGCTTGTTCCAAGAAGTATGCCTCAGAGCTTTTCAATTAACCAGTATGTTGAAAATCCTTTGCAGGTTTTCAGCGTTTCAGCATAATTGTGATAACGTGTGTATGTGTCTCGTGAAACCCAATGTGGCTGCCAAGGACATAAGTATGCTGAGGCGTAGCTGACTTCGTGTTGCCTATTTTTGTCAGTGGAGACTGACAAGAAGCCATTCTTCTAAGTATCATCCCACCATCATTTTTCCATTGTTTAAAAATGCAGGGAAATTTTGCAAATTAGCATGATAATTAGTAGCTGGAGGGTACTTTTTTTATTTTTTTTGTGGGGTCAGTGTGGATGGGTTGGTCAGGCCATCTGTCAATTCACTGGTTTGTTTTTATTATCCCCAGAGAGGAGAAGTGGGCATATATTTGGCAGGTGAAAAGTGCGGATTCTGTTTCAGAGAATTAAACAGGATCCGCATGGTCATCTCATTCCTTTAAGAATCCTTTGCTTCATCAGCTGGGATTCCACCATGTTTCTATATACTCCTCTATGCGTGGGCACAGGTACCTGGCTTGTTCCAAGAAGTATGCTGGAGAGTTTTCAAATTAACCAGTACGTTGAAAATTATTTACAGGTTTTCAGCATTTCACCATAATTTTGATAACGTTTGTATGTGCCTCCTGAAACCCAGGAAGGCTGCGACGGACATAACTATGCTGAGGAGTAGCTGACTTGGTGTTGCCTATTTTTGTTAGTGGAGACTGACAAGAAGCCATTCTTCTAAGTATCATCCCAGCACCATTTTTCCATTGTTTTAAAATGCAGGGAAATGTTGCAAGTTAGCATTATAATTAGTAGCTGGAGGCTACGGTGTTTTTTTTTTTTTTTTCCTGTGGGGTCGGTGTGGATGTGTTGGTCAGGCCCTCTGTCAGTTCGCTGGTTAGTTTTTAATATAACCAGAGAGGAGAAGTGGGCATGTGTTTGGCAGGAGAAAAGGGCGGATTCTGTTTCAGAGAATTAACGATGATCCCCATAGACATCCGGTTCCTTTAATAATCCTTTACTTCATCAGCTGGAATTCCACCATGGTTTTATATACTCCTCTTTGCGTGGGAACAGGTAACTGGCTTGTTCCAAGAAGTATGACGCAGAGCTTTTCAATTAACCACTACGTTGAAAATTATTTGCAGGCGTTCAGCGTTTCACCATAATTGTGATAACGTTTGTATGTGCCTCCTGAAACCCAAGAAGTCTGCGACGGACATAACTATGCTGAGGAGTAGCTGACTTGGTGTTGCCTATTTTTGTTAGTGGAGACAGACAAGAAGCCATTCTTCTAAGTATCATCCCACCACCATTTTTGCATTTTTTAAAATGCAGGGGAATTTTTCACGTTAGCATTATAATAAGTAGCTGGAGGGTATGGTTTTTTTTTTTCTGTGTGGTCGATGTGGATGGGGGGGGTCAGGCCCTCTGTCATATCGCTGGTTAGTTTTTATTATCCCCAGAGAGGAGAAGTGGGCATGTGTTTGGCAGGTGAAAAGGGCGGATTCTGTTTCAGAGAATTAAGGGTGATCCCCATGGTCATCCCGTTCCTTTAGTAATCCTTTACTTCATCAGCTGGAAGTCCACCATGGTTCCATATAGTCCTCTTTGCATGGGAACAGGTAACTGACTTGTTCCAAGAAGTATGCCGCAGAGCTTTTCAATTAACCAGTACGTTGAAAATTATTTGCAGGCGTTCAGCGTTTCACCATAATTGTGATAACGTTTGTTTGTGCCTCCTGAAACCCAAGATGGCTGCCACGAACATAACGATGCTGAGGCGTAGCTGATTTAGTTTTGCCTATTTTTGTTAGTGGAGACTGACAAGAATCCAATCTTCTAAGTATCATCTCACCATCATTTTTCCATTGTTTAAAAATGCAGGAAAATTTTGCAAGTTAGCATTATAATTAGTAGCTGGAGGCTACGGTGTTTTTGTTTTTTTTTTCCTGTGGGGTCGGTGTGGATGTGTTGGTCAGGCCCTCTGTCAGTTCGCTGGTTTGTTTTTATTATCCCCAGAGAGGAGAAGTGGGTATTAGTATGGCAGGTGAAAACTGCGGATCTGTTTCAGAGAATTAAACAGGATCCACATGGTAATCCCGTTCCTTTAAGAATCCTTTGCTTCATGAGCTGGGAATCCACCATGGTTCTATATTCTTCTCTATGCGTGGGCACAGGAAACTGGCTTGTTCCAAGAAGTATGCCTCAGAGCTTTTCAATTAACCAGTATGTTGAAAATCCTTTGCAGGTTTTCAGCGTTTCACCATAATTGTGATAACGTGTGTATGTGCCTACTGAAACCAAATATGGCTGCTACGGACATAACTATGCTGAGGTGTAGCTGACTTGGTGTTGCCTATTTTTGTCAGTGGAGACTGACAAGAAGCCATTCTTCTAAGTATCATCCCACCATCATTTCTCCATTGTTTAAAAATGCAGGGAAATTTTGCAAATTAGCATGATAATTAGTAGCTGGAGGGTACTTTTTTTTTTGTGGGGTCGGTCAGGATGGGTGTTCAGGCCCTCTGTCAGATCTCTGGTTTGTTTTTATTATCCCCAGAGAAGAGTAGTGGGCATGTGTTTGGCAGGTGAAAAGTGCGGATTCTGTTTCAGAGAATTAAACAGGATCCCCATGGTCATCTCATTCCTTTAAGAATCCTTTGCTTCATCAGCTGGGATTCCACCATGTTTCTATTTACTCCTCTATGCGTGGGCACAGGTACCTGGCTTGTTCCAAGAAGTATCCTGGAGATTTTTCAAATTAACCAGTACGTTGAAAATTATTTGCAGGTTTTCAGCATTTCACCATAATTTTGATAACGTTTGTATGTGCCTCCTGAAACCCAAGAAGGCTGTGACGGACATAATTATGCTGAGGAGTAGCTGACTTGGTGTTGCCTATTTTTGTTAGTGGAGACAGACAAGAAGCCATTCTTCTAAGTATCATCTCACCACCATTTTTCCATTGTTTTAAAATGCAGGGAAATTTTGCAAGTTAGCATTATAATTAGTAGCTGGAGGGTACGGTTTTTTTGTGTGTGTGGTCGATGTGGATGGGGGGGTCAGGCCCTCTGTCAGTTCGCTGGTTAGTTTTTATTTTAACCAGAGAGGAGAAGTGGGCATGTGTTTGGCAGGAGAAAAGAGCGGATTCTGTTTCAGAGAATTAACGATGATCCCCATGGTCATCCCGTTCCTTTAATAATCCTTTACTTCATCAGCTGGAAATCCACCATGGTTCTATATACTCCTCTTTGCGTGGGAACAGGTAACTGGCTTGTTCCAAGAAGTATGCCACAGAGCTTTTCAATTAACCAGTACGTTGAAAATTATTTGCAGGTGTTCAGCGTTTCAACATAATTGTGATAACGTTTGTTTGTGCCTCCTGAAACCCAAGAAGGCTGCCACGAACATAACTATGCTGAGGCGTAGCTGACTTGGTTTTGCCTATTTTTGTTAGTGGAAACTGACAAGAATCCATTCTTCTAAGTATCATCTCACCATCATTTTTCCATTGTTTAAAAATGCAGGAAAATTTTGCAAGTTAGCATTATAATTAGTAGCTGCAGGGTACGGTGTTTTTTTTTTTTTTCCTGTGGGGTCGGTGTGGGTGTGTTGGTCAGGCCCTCTGTCAGTTCGCTGGTTTGTTTTTATTATCCCCAGAGAGTAGAAGTGTGTATTAGTATGGCAGGTGAAAACTGCGGATCTGTTTCAGAGAATTAAACAGGATCCGCATGGTAATCCCGTTCTTTTAAGAATCCTTTGCTTCATGAGCTGGAAATCCACCATGGTTCTATAAACTTCTCTATACGTGGGCACAGGAAACTGGCTTGTTCCAAGAAGTATGCCTCAGAGCTTTTCAATTAACCAGTATGTTGAAAATCCTTTGCAGGTTTTCAGCGTTTCACCATAATTGTGATAACGTGTGTATGTGCCTACTGAAACCAAATATGGCTGCTACGGACATAACTATGCTGAGGCGTAGCTGTCTTGGTGTTGCCTATTTTTGTTGTGGAGACTGACAAGAAGCCATTCTTCTAAGTATCATCCCACCATCATTTCTCCATTGTTTAAAAATGCAGGGAAATTTTGCAAATTAGCATGATAATTAGTAGCTGGAGGGCACTTTTTTTTTTGTGGGGTCGGTCAGGATGGGTGTTCAGGCCCTCTGTCAGATCGCTGGTTTGTTTTTATTATCCCCAGAGAAGAGTAGTGGGCATGTGTTTGGCAGGTGAAAAGTGCGGATTCTGTTTCAGAGAATTAAACAGGATCCCCATGGTCATCTCATTCCTTTAAGAATCCTTTGCTTCATCAGTTGGGATTCTACCATGTTTCTATATACTCCTCTATGCGTGGGCACAGGTACCTGGCTTGTTCCAAGAAGTATGCTGGAGAGTTTTCAAATTAACCAGTACATTGAAAATTATTTGCAGGTTTTCAGCGTTTCACCATAATTTTGATAACGTTTGTATGTGCCTCCTGAAACCCAAGAAGGCTGCGACGGACATAACTATGCTGAGGAGTAGCTGACTTGGTGTTGCCTATTTTTGTTAGTGGAGACAGACAAGAAGCCATTCTTCTAAGTATCATCCCACCACCATTTTTGCATTGTTTTAAAATGCATGGAAATTTTGCAAGTTAGCATTATAATTAGTAGCAGGAAGCTACGGTTTTTTTTTTTTTTTCCTGTGGGGTCGGTGTGGATGTGTTGGTAAGGCCCTCTGTCAGTTCGCTGGTTTGTTTTTTTTACCCCCAGAGAGGAGAAGTGGGTATTAGTATGGCAGGTGAAAACTGCGGATCCGTTTCAGAGAATTAAACAGGATCCGCATGGTAATCCCGTTCCTTTAAGAATCCTTTGCTTCATGAGCTGGGAATCCACCATGGTTCTATATACTTCTCTATGGGAGAGCACAGGAAACTGGCTTGTTCGAAGAAGTATGCCGCAGAGCTTTTCAATTAACCACTACGTTGAAAATTATTTGCAGGTGTTCAGCGTTTCACCATAATTGTGATAACGTTTGTTTGTGCCTCCTGAAACCCAAGAAGGCTGCGACGGACATAACTATGCTGAGGAGTAGCTGACTTGGTGTTGCCTATTTTTGTTAGTGGAGACTGACAAGAAGCCATTCTTCTAAGTATCATCCCACCACCATTTTTCCATTGTTTTAAAATGCAGGGAAATTTTGTAAGTTAGCATTATAATTAGTAGCTGGAGGGTACGGTGTTTTTTTTTTTTGTGTGTGTGGTCGATGTGGATGGGGGGGTCAGGCCCTCTGTCAGTTCGCTGTTTAGTTTTTATTATCCCCAGAGAGGAGAAGTGGGCATGTGTTTGGCATGTGAAAAGGGCGGATTCTGTTTCAGAGAATTAACGGTGATCCCCATGGTCATCCCGTTCCTTTAATAATCCTTTACTTCATCAGCTGGAAATCCACCGTGGTTCTATATACTCCTCTTTGCGTGGGAACAGGTAACTGGCTTGTTCCAAGAAGTATGCCGCAGAGCTTTTCAATTAACCGGTACGTTGAAAATTATTTGGAGGTGTTCAGCGTTTCACCATAATTGTGATAACGTTTGTTTGTGCCTCCTGAAACCGAAGATGACTGCCACGAACATAACGATGCTGAGGCGTAGCTGACTTGGTTTTGCCTATTTTTGTTAGTGGAGACTGACAACAATCCATTGTTCTAAGTATAATCTCACCATCATTTTTCCATTGTTTAAAAATGCAGGAAAATTTTGCAAGTTAGCATTATAATTAGTAGCTGGAGGCTACGGTGTTTTTTTTTTTTTTTTTTTCCTGTGGGGTCGGTGTGGGTGTGTTCGTCAGGCCCCCTGTCAGTTCGCTGGTTTGTTTTTATTATCCCCAGAGAGGAGAAGTGGGTATTAGTATGGCAGGTGAAAAGTGCGGATTCTGTTTCAGAGAATTAAACTGGATCTGCATGGTAATCCCGTTCCTTTAAGAATCCTTTGCTTCATGAGCTGGGAATCCACCATGGTTCTATATACTTCTCTATGCGTGGGCACAGGAAACTGGCTTGTTCCAAGAAGTATGCCTCAGAGCTTTTCAATTAACCAGTATGTTGAAAATCCTTTGCAGGTTTTCAGCGTTTCACCATAATTGTGATAACGTGTGTATGTGCCTACTGAAACCAAATATGGCTGCTATGGACATAACTATGCTGAGGCGTAGCTGACTTGATGTTGCCTATTTTTGTCAGTGGAGACTTACAAGAAGCCATTCTTCTAAGTATCATCCCACCATCATTTCTCGATTGTTTAAAAATGCAGGGAAATTTTGCAAATTGGCATTATAATTAGTAGCTGGAGGGTACTTTTTTTTTGTGGGGTCGGTCAGGATGGGTGTTCAGGAGTTGAGCCTAAGAATACTGAGTTGTAGAAATGCCCCCTGTATTTCTGGAGACAAGATTTGATTTCAGAAGTCAAATAAGTCTTTGCCTTAAGGAAAAGATAAATGTGTTAGTTCAAAAGCTGCCTCGTCTCAGGAGGGCGTCTTGCTGGTCAGTAGAAGCTGCATCTCAAGGAGACAGCTGTAAACTGGGCCTTTGGTTCTCACCTGTTTTGAAAGACAAGGCAGGCCTCCCTTAGGACCAAAGGTTGCTGGTGCTGCTGACAGGTGGACCCCCGGAGATGAGAGCTAATCAGATAGATATGCTAATGCCCAAGCCGGGCCCAGATGGAACCATGCGGTTCAAGTAATTAACACAAAGCACAGCCCATGTTGACTTCTGGGATCATCTCTGTCTCCAAGAACACAATCACCAGAGCCAAGATGTCTCTGTTTGTTGCTAAAGTAATAGCCTTATCATAAAACTTAGAAATTTGCCCCAAGAAGATTTTATAACCCATTGTTCCCCTATTTAGAGTTAGTTAAAGGATCTGTAGTAGACTTTTAGGAGACTTTGACCCTAAAGCAAACTGCCTGTTAGTATCAAAATCCCGTTGCGCTTGGCAACCGGAGCCTGTATGTACCCTATATAATACCTGTGTGGAGTTTCAGTCGGGGAAATATTTGATGCGGGTAAAATATTTCCATCCGGATACCCTCCTTTATCTAATTTCATAACCTTTCACTTTATAAACAAAAAAAAAAAAAAAAAAGAGGACCTCTTTGCGGGGAGCGTAGCTAACTCCCCGCAAACTGGCGTAGTCGGCAGGACACTCCGATAGGGTCTTGAAGGCAAAAGGCTTTGCTCGAGCGAAGAGTTCCCGAATTGCATCGCAAGGGACCTGGAGTGGATTGAAAGTCGCGCGCGCGTCTTACCTAGTCAGAGGTAAGTGAACATCTCCAGGGCAAAGTAAATTATTATTCTGTCCGGATTAAAATAATGAGGAAGACTATCTTTTCTGAGTATGTGGAATTGTTGAGAGCTTATTAAAGAGTACTAGAGTAATTGCCAAAAAGAAAAATCTCGAGAAATTGTTAATTTAATTTCCAAGCACTGTGATTGGTTCCCACCTCCGGGTGAGTTCAAGCTGCAGCAAAAGTAGTTGGCGCTGAAAACATTATGAAAAGCGCTCCGAAAATAAATAAATAAATAAATAAATTAAATTTCTCTATGTATTTAAAAGCTCTGCTCTTTAATTTCTCAAGCTCTACAGCTCTTTCATTCTAACTCAGAATTCTCTTTTAGCGAGACGGAGGATATCCGTCCTAAAATAAGCTTAGTAAAAGATCTGGAGCCTGTTTTTAGCAGAAAAGAGAAGGTCAATTGGGACCTTCCGTCTGCATTGGGCCAGGATAAGACAAAGCCAATAAAAGTAGGTACCGACCCTCTTCTCGGGTCTATAGAAAATATAGAAAAGAGAAAAAGAAAGAATTCTAAAGGAGAACTTTCACTTTAAGAGCTCTCTGCGCGGCTCAAGTCAGCCGCTTTAAGCTTGGGAACCGCTACTCTCTAATGCAAATGATTCCCTGAAGCATGATCCACCGTTGAGAGAGGCTGTTAAAAAAAAAAAAAAAAAACTTTTAAAGAACAAACTAAGATCTTAGAAAAGATGATCAGGTTATTGCTCAAATTCAACAGTGCTGTATTAGAACATAAGAGAAGATAGCTTCTCCTAAACAGTCTGTGTTTTCTTGTGTAAGATGTTAAAGAAAATGTTAATGAAACTTATGTAGATTTTATCACTAGATTACAAGATGTGCAAAAAACGGTTAGTCCGCCTGACTTAAAAAATTTAATATTACATATATTGGCTTTTAATAATACTAATTCAAAATGTTAGCGGCTTTTACATCCGCCGCTCAAAAAAAAAAAAAAAAGGGTTTCGCCGAAAAGTTAAATCAGAGTCTTTTAAAATACAAATGTTGGCTGAGGCTAGCAGTGGGAAAGGCATTCCCAGAAAGCAAAAAACTGTCATAAAATGTCTCGATTACGTCCGTAAAGGACATTTTGGAAAAAAAAAATTATAAACAACTTTCCGGAGCTTTTATCACTGACCGGAGCTCTCTTACCTTAAAAGGGATTTCAGTACATTTGGGTATAGTTGATTCAGATTACTCAGGAAAAATTTCAGTTAATGATGAGTTCCAATTTTGATTATCTTATTCAGGCTAGAGACCGTACTGCACAACTTCTATTGTTACCTTATATACAGAAGTTCTAAGGCAAGGAGGTTTTGGGAGCACTGGAACTAAAGTGTATTGGCAAGCTTTAATTAATGACCAGAGACCTCAATTAGAGATTAAGTTAAATGGCAAATCTTTTGTTGGACTTGTAGATACTGGGGCTGATGTTACAATTATTTCTAAAAGTTTTTGGCCAAAGGCTTGGCCTTTACAAGAAGTTCCTACTGTTCTTACCGGAATAGGAACGATGACTGACATATTTCAAAGTCGACAAATTTTAAATTGTTCAGGTCCTGATGGACAGACAGCCACTTTAAAACCTTACGTGGCTAACATCACTATTAATTTGTGGGGAAGAGATTTGTTACAGCAATGGGGAGCATACATCAATATACCTAATACATCTGCTCCTGCTAAACAGATTATGTTAAATATGAATTATAACCCTTGTTTTGGTTTGGGTAAAAGGAGCCAAGGGGCTAAGACTTTCGAGGCACCAAAGGCACATACTTCTCAGCATGGTTTATGCTATCCAAATTTTGGATAGCGGCCACTGCTGCTGAAAAGCACCATTATGCTCTGGCTTTAAATTGGATATCACAAAAGCCTATATGGACAGAGCAGTGGCCACTAAACCAAGAAAAATTGGGTGCTCTTCAAATATTAGGAGAAGAACAATTACAAGCAGGACATATAGAGGAGTCCACCAGTCCGTGGAATTCTCCTATATTTGTTATTAAAAAGAAATCTGGCAAATGGCAAATGTTAACTGATTTAAAAATAATCAATATAATTATACAATTAATAATCAAGCCAAACGTATTGTTTCTCATTGTCCCACTTGTCAATTAATTAATCAGCTTAAATTTTCTGCAGGACTTAATCCTCGAGGTCTCTCGCCAAATGAATTATGGCAAATGGATGTTACTCATATTCCTAAATTTGGCAAGTTAGGTATTGTACGTGTTACTGTAGATACTTATTCCAGTCTTATTATGGCTACTCCATCCTCTGGAGAAACTGTTAGACATGTACTTTCACGTTTACACTCCTGTTTTGTATAAATGGGAGTCCCAGCCACCATTAAAACTGACAATGGCCCTGCTTACACTAGTCATTCTTTTGCAGCTTTTTATATTAAATGAGACATCAAGCACATTACTGGCATTCCTTATAATCCTCAAGGACAAGGTATTATAGAACGTACACATCAAACTTTAAAAAACATGTTATTAAAACAAAAAGGGGGAGGTAGACAGTCTCCCAAAGACAGAATAAATCAAGCCTTATTTACCTAAAATTTTTTGAATATTCATAAGGAAGATAAATTAACAGCAATAGAAAAGCATTGGAATGGGAGTCCACAATCAGACTCTTTCCCTCACCAGCCTATCTGGTGGAAAGATAATGTAGAAAATAAATGGAAAAAAGGATGGGCAAAGGTGTGGGGGAGAGTTTTTGCTTGTGTTTTGACAGATGACAGACCAACAGTCTGGATTCCAAGCAGAAGAATCAAACCAAGAGTGGAAACTCAAGGGGAAAAAGCAGAAGACACGTCAGGCACAGACCATGACGTGGGGACAGCTGAAGAGAACATACAAAGAAGCAGACAAGATATTGAACCGGACATTTGTACCTAAAACGTCTGTAAATCTTTTTCTTGCCATGATCTGCGTGGTGAGCATGGTGGTAAGAGTGTCTGGCAACCAGACACATCACTATTGGGCATTCTAAAATTGCACCCACAGATATACCCCTTTGTAAGAAAGTAATAATTTCTGATCCTAAAACTTGGGTACAATGGGACAATTATAGAGCTCACACGGGGCGCATTCTTGCTGGGTCCACATCTTATGGTGTTGTCCTAGACTGGAGTCCCTATGGACATCCTGCCTCCTCTCACAATTTTAAAAAGCTTCATTGGAATAAAACTGCCACCTCGATGTCTGTAAAAGACACTGACTTTAAAAGTCATATTACATGGCTCAATGATGGTATGAGCTCTCCAGCTCCTCATATTTTAGATGGCCCTATTCATGATCAATTGTGGAAAATATCAGCTGCTTTGCACCCTTTGCAGGCCTGGATTAGCACACACACTGGATACAAACAATAGCCGAGAATGGACTTTTAATTTAAATTCTACTCATTATATTCAAGTTTGTGTTAGACTGCCTTACTTATTTATGATTGGACATGCTGTTTATAAAGAACCTTCTTTCCTAGTGACCTGTGACAACTGTTCTTATTATACCTGTATTAAGAATTCTATAAAGTTCAACCCTTATAAAGAAACACTTTATATTTTCAAAGCCAGAACAGGACTGTGGTTACCTGTTAAAATGAATAGAGTCTGGCAAGAAACACCAGCAATGTTCCTTTTGGATAAACTACTTAACCACATTCTTAAACGTACAAAAAGATTTATTGGTCTCTTAATAGCAGCTATTTTGGGAATCATTGCTGTCACTGCTTCTGCGGCCACCGCAGGTGTGGCTCTACATCAGACCGTTCAGACCACTGAATTTGTTCAAAACTGGCACCATGATTCAAATCAATTATGGTCTACACAAAATCAAATTGACTCTAAATTAGCTACTCAAGTGGCTGACTTACAGCAAGCAGTCACCTTGTTGGGAGACCAGGTTATAAGTCTACAAAAGCAACTTAGACTTCGTTGTGATTGGAATATCACTCAATTTTGTGTTACACCTCATATATATAATCAAACTCGGTTTCCTTGGGAAAACATCAAAAAACATCTACTTAATCAAGGAAATCTGACTGAAGAGATTAAAAATTTACAACAAGAAATATTAAGTACCTTCAGTCACAAACTTAAATTGCTCTCTGAAGCTGACATTATTGATGACATCTCTTCTGGTTTGGAGTCAGCTGATCCACTTTATCATCTTAAGATCTATGGGAGTTCCACTATTGTAACTTTTAGCATTATTTTAATCCTTTGCTTGTGTTTATTTATAGTCTGGAGAAAACTCCGAAGCAGACAAGAATCCAGAGACCAACTCCTCGCTGTGATGGCTGTCCAACTCCATCAACTTTCTTCAAAAAATAAAAAAGGGGGAGATGTTGAGCCTAAGAATACTGAGTTGTAGAAATGCCCCCTGTATTTCTGGAGACAAGATTTGATTTCAGAAGTCAAATAAGGCTTTGCCTTAAGGAAAAGATAAATGTGTTAGTTCAAAAGCTGCCTCGTCTCAGGAGGGCGTCTTGCTGGTCAGTAGAAGCTGCATCTCAAGGAGACAGCTGTAAACTGGGCCTTTGGTTCTCACCTGTTTTGAAAGACAAGGCAGGCCTCCCTTAGGACCAAAGGTTGCTGCTGCTGCTGACAGGTGGACCCTCGGAGATGAGAGCTAATCAGATAGATATGCTAATGCCCAAACCGGGCCCAGATGGAACCATGCGGTTCAAGTAATTAACACAAAGCACAGCCCATGTTGACTTCTGGGATCATCTCTGTCTCCAAGAACACAATCACCAGAGCCAAGATGTCTCTGTTTGTTGCTAAAGTAATAGCCTTATCATAAAATTTAGAAGTTTGCCCCAAGAAGATTTTATAACCCATTGTTCCCCTAGTTAGAGTTAGTTAAAGGATCTGTAGTAGACTTTTAGGAGACTTTGACCCTAAAGCAAACTGCCTGTTAGTATCAAAATCCCGTTGCGCTTGGCAACCGGAGCCTGTATGTACCCTATATAATACCTGTGTGGAGTTTCAGTCGGGGAAATATTTGATGCGGGTAAAATATTTCCATCCGGATACCCTTCTTTATCTATTTTCATAAACTTTCACTTTATAAACTATATCTTTGGCTCTGTGTATTATTATTGCCATTACTTTATATTTTTATTTCTGTTTCCTACTATATTTTTCATCCTTTGCGATGACCCCTGTCTGAGAGACCTGATCGGAAGAAAAAACCTCTTTGCAGGGAGCGTAGCTAACTCCCTGCAAACTGGCGTAGTCAACTTAGAGATCTGATCAGAACAAAGAGAAAAGGACCTCTTTGCGGGGAGCGTAGCTAACTCCCCGCATTCAGGCCCTCTGTCAGATCGCTGGTTTGTTTTTATTATCCCCAGAGAAGAGTAGTGGGCATGTGTTTGGCAGGTGAAAAGTGCGGATTCTGTTTCAGAGAATTAAACAGGATCCGCATGGTCATCTCATTCCTTTAAGAATCCTTTGCTTCATCAGCTGGGATTCCACCATGTTTCTATATACTCCTCTATGCGTGGGCACAGGTACCTGGCTTGTTCCAAGAAGTACGCTGGAGAGTTTTCAAATTAACCAGTACGTTGAAAATTATTTGCAGGAGTTCAGCGTTTCACCATAATTTTGATAACGTTTGTATGTGCCTCCTGAAACCCAAGAAGGCTGCGACGGACATAACTATGCTGAGGAGTAGCTGACTTGGTGTTGCCTATTTTTGTTAGTGGAGACAGACAAGAAGCCATTCTTCTAAGTATCATCCCACCACCATTTTTCCATTGTTTTAAAATGCAGGGAAATTTTGCAAGTTAGCATTATAATTAGTAGCTGGAGGGTACGGTTTTTTTTGTGTGTGGTCGATGTGGATGGGGGGGTCAGGCCCTCTGTCAGTTCGCTGGTTTGTTTTTATTATCCCCAGAGAGGAGAAGTGGGTATTAGTAGGGCAGGTGAAAACTGCAGATCTGTTTCAGAGAATTAAACAGCATCCGCATGGTAATCCCGTTCCTTTAAGAATCCTTTGCTTCATGAGCTGGGAATCCACCATGTTTCTATATACTTCTCTATGCGTGGGCACAGGAATCTGGCTTGTTCCAAGAAGTATGCCTCATGACCGGGCGAGGTGGCTGACGCCTGTAATCCTAGCACTCTGGGAGGCCGAGGTGGGCGGATCATTTGAGCTCAGGAGTTCGAGACCAGCCTGAGCAAGAGCGAGACCCCACCTCTACTAAAAATAGAAAGAAATTATATGGACAGCTAAAAATATATACAGAAAAAATTAGCCGGGCATGGTGGCGCATGCCTGTAGTCCCAGCTACTCGGGAGACTGAGACAGGAGGATCGCATGAGCCCAGGAGTTTGAGGTTGCTGTGAGCTAGGCTGACGCCACGGCACTTACTCTAGCCTGGGCAAGAAAGTGAGACTCTGTCTCAAAAAAAAAAAAAAAAAAAAAAAAGAAGTATGCCTCAGAGCTTTTCAATTAACCAGTATGTTGAAAATCCTTTGCAGGTTTTCAGCGTTTCACCATAATTGTGATAACGTGTGTATGTGTCTCCTGAAACCCAATATGGCTGCCAAGGACATAAGTATGCTGAGGCGTAGCTGACTTCGTGTTGCCTATTTTTGTTAGTGGAGACTACAAGAAGCCATTTTTCTAAGTATCATCCCACCATCATTTTTCCATTGTTTAAAAATGCAGGGAAATTTTGCAAATTAGCATTATAATTAGTAGCTGGAGGGTACTTTTTTTTTTTTGTTTGTCGGGTCAGTGTGGATGGGTTGGTCAGGCCATCTGTCAATTCACTGGTTTGTTTTTATTATCCCCAGAGAGGAGAAGTGGGCATGTGTTTGGCAGGTGAAAAGTGCGGATTCTGTTTCAGAGAATTAAACAGGATCCGCATGGTCATCTCATTCCTTTACGAGTCCTTTGCTTCATCAGCTGGGATTCCACCATGTTTCTATATACTCCTCTATGCGTGAGCACAGGTACCTGGCTTGTTCCAAGAAGTATGCCGCAGAGCTTTTCAATTAACCACTACGTTGAAAATTATTTGCAGGTGTTCAGCGTTTCACCATAATTGTGATAACGTTTGTTTGTGCCTCCTGAAACCCAAGATGGCTGCCACGAACATAACCAAGCTGAGGCGTAGCTGACTTGGTTTTGCCTATTTTTGTTAGTGGAGACTGACAAGAATCCATTCTTCTAAGTATCATCTCACCATCATTTTTCCATTGTTTAAGAATGCAGGAAAATTTTGCAAGTTAGCATTATAATTAGTAGCTGGAGGCTACGGTGTTTTTTTTTTTTTTTCTTGTGGGGTCGGTGTGGATATTTTGGTCAGGCCCTCTGTCAGTTCGTTGGTTTGTTTTTATTATCCCCAGAGAGGAGAAGTAGGTATTAGTATGGCAGTTGAAAACTGCGGATCTGTTTCAGAGAATTAAACAGGATCCGCATGGTAATCCCGTTCCTTTAAGAATCCTTTGCTTTATGAGCTGGGAATCCACCATGGTTCAATATACTTCTCTATGCGTGGGCACAGGAAACTGGCTTGTTCCAAGAAGTATGCCTCAGAGCTTTTCAATTAACCAGTATGTTGGAAATCCTTTGCAGGTTTTCAGCGTTTCACCATAATTGTGATAACGTGTGTATGTGCCTACTGAAACCAAATATGGCTGCTACGGACATAACTATGCTGAGGTGTAGCTGACTTGGTTTTGCCTATTTTTCTTAGTGGAGACTGACAAGAAGCCATTCTTCTAAGTATCATCCCACCATCATTTCTCCATTGTTTAAAAATGCAGGGAAATTTTGCAAATTGGCATGATAATTAGTAGCTGGAGGGTACTTTTTTTTTTGTGGGGTCAGTCAGGATGGGTGTTCAGGCCCTCTGTCAGATCGCTGGTTTGTTTTTATTATCCCCAGAGAAGAGTAGTGGGCATGTGTTTGGCAGGTGAAAAGTGCGGATTCTGTTTCAGAGAATTAAACAGGATCCGCATGGTCATCTCATTCCTTTAAGAGTCCTTTGCTTCATCAGCTGGGATTCCACCATGTTTCTATATACTCCTCTATGCGTGGGCACAGGTGCCTGGCTTGTTGCAAGAAGTATGCTGGAGAGTTTTCAAATTAACCAGTACGTTGAAAATTATTTGCAGGTTTTCAGCGTTTCAGCATAATTTTGATAACGTTTGTATGTGCCTCCAGAAACCCAAGAAGGCTGCGACGGACATAACTATGCTGAGGAGTAGCTGACTTGGTGTTGCCTATTTTTGTTAGTGGAGACTGACAAGAAGCCATTCTTCTAAGTATCATCCCACCACCATTTTTCCATTGTTTTAAAATGGAGGGAAATTTTGCAAGTTAGCATTATAATTAGTAGCTGGAGGGTACGGTTTTTTTTTTTATGTGGTCAATGTGGATGGGGGGGTCAGGCCCTCTGTCAGTTCGCTGGTTAGTTTTTATTATCCCCAGAGAGGAGAAGTGGGCATGTGTTTGGCAGGTGAAAAGGGCGGATTCTGTTTCAGAGAATTAACGATGATCCCCATGGTCATCCCGTTCCTTTAATAATCCTTTACTTCATCAGCTGGAAATCCACCATGGTTCTATATACTCCTTTTTGCGTGGGAACAGGTAACTGGCTTGTTCCAAGAAGTATGACGCAGAGCTTTTCAATTAACCACTACGTTGAAAATTATTTGCAGGTGTTCAGTGTTTCACCATAATTGTGATAACGTTTGTTTGTGCCTCCTGAAACCCAAGAATGCAGCGACGGACATAACTATGCTGAGGAGTAGCTGACTTGGTGTTGCCTATTTTTGTTAGTGGAGACTGACAAGAAGCCATTCTTCTAAGTATCATCCCACCACCATTTTTCCATTGTTTTAAAATGCAGGGAAATTTTGCAAGTTAGCATTATAATTAGTAGCTGGTGGGTACGGTTTTTTTTGTGTGTGTGTGGTCGATGTGGATGCGTTGGTCAGGCCCTCTGTCAGTTCGCTGGTTAGTTTTTATTATCCCCAGAGAGGAGAAGTGGGCATGTGTTTGGCAGGTGAAAAGGGCGGATTCTGTTTCAGAGAATTAACGATGATCCCCATGGTCATCCCGTTCCTTTAATAATCCTTTACTTCATCAGCTGGAAATCCACCATGGTTCTATATACTCCTCTTTGCGTGGGAACAGGTAACTGGCTTGTTCCAAGAAGTATGCCGCAGAGCTTTTCAATTAACCACTACGTTGAAAATTATTTGCAGGTATTCAGCGTTTCACCATAATTGTGATAACGTTTGTTTGTGCCTCCTGAAACCCAAGAAGGCTGCGACGGACATAACTATGCTGAGGAGTAACTGACTTGGTGTTGCCTATTTTTGATAGTGGAGACTGACAAGAAGCCATTCTTCTAAGTATCATCTCACCACCATTTTTCAATTGTTTTAAAATGCAGGGAAATTTTGCAAGTTAGCATTATAATTAGTAGCTGGAGGGTACGGTTTTTTTTTTTGTGTGTGTGGTCGATGTGGATGGGGGGGTGAGGCCCTCTGTCAGTTCGCTGGTTAGTTTTTATTATCCCCAGAGAGGAGAAGTGGGCATGTGTTTGGCAGGTGAAAAGGGTGGATTCTGTTTCAGAGAATTAACGATGATCCCCATGGTCATCCCGTTCCTTTAATAATCCTTTACTTCATGAGCTGGAAATCCACCATGGTTCTACATACTCCTCTTTGCGTGGGAACAGGTAACTGGCTTGTTCCAAGAAGTATGCCGCAGAGCTTTTCAATTAGTCACTACGTTGAAAATTATTTGCAGGTGTTCAGCGTTTAACCCTAACCAGAACCCCTAAAGCTAACCCTGAACCCTATCCCTAACCCCAGCAGTAAACTTTAACCCTAAACCTAAGCCCAACCCGTAACCCTAATCCTATCCTTTTACCCTAAAACTAACCCCTAAACCTAACCCCTATACCTCACCCTAACTCTAACCCCAATCCTAATTCTAACCATACCCCTTCATAAAACACGAACTCCTAACCGCTAACCCTAACACTAACCAAAAATCCTAATCACTAATCCCTAACCCTAACGCTTAACCTTTCCCCTAACCGTTAACCCTCACCCTAAATCTTAACACTGACCCTAACCTTAACCTTTAACTCTAAGCCTAACCCTTAAGCCTACAGTAAGGAAGACCCTTAATGCTAATGGGATCCCTTATCCCTAACCCTAACACTACAGCTAAAAATAACCCTAACCTTGGATCCTTAAACCTAACCCCTAACACTTACTTTAACCCAAACCCTAACCCTAATCCTAAGCATTAAACCTAACCCTATCTCTTAACCCTAACGCTAGCCCTTACCCTAACGCCTAGATCTAACCCTAAATATAACCTACCGCCTGATCCTAACCTTAAGCCCTAATGCTAACACTAACCCTGAACCCTAAACCTACCCGTAACCCTTAACACTAACCCTATCCGTGAACCTTAACCCTGACCCTAACCATTACCCGCACCCAAGCATTTAACCCTGACCCTAACCCTAATCCTTAATGCTAACCCTAACACTAAACCCTAACCCTAAGCCCAACACTTAACCCTAATCCTATCCCTTAACCCTAACCCTAATCCTAACCCCTAAACGTAACCCTAACCGTGACCAGTAAACCTAACCCTAACCTCTAACACAAACCATAGCACATAACTCTAACCCTAAAACTAACCCTAAACTTAACCCTAAACCCTAACACTTAACCTTAACCCTAAGCGTTAACTCTCACGCTAACCTTTAATCCTAACCCTCATCCTAATCTTCAACCCTAAACCTAACACTTAACCCAAACCCTGTACTAAACCCTAACCCCTCATCTTAACCCTAACCGTAAACCTCAACCCTAAACCAAAGTGTAACCGTTAAACCTAAGAGTAACCTTTAACCCTAACCCTATTCCCTAACCCTAAGCCCTCACCCTAACACTAAACTTCATCCTTAACCCTAACCAGAATCCTAACCCTAAATCTAATTCTCAGACTTCTTGCTTTCTTAGAGTTTAGAAAGCCTGCAATCCTCCCATGCCATGCGTGAAAGGAGGCTCTACCACTGTGTCCTGCATGAAACCCACGGGCCCATACCCAGAGTATGATAGAGTGGGAGCCCGGGTACAAGCCCAGCCCCCTAAACTCCCCCGGCCTGCCTAATGCAGATAGGGCCCGTGCGCTAAGCATAAACAATACCTTTAACAGATAACCCTAACCCTGAACATAACACCCAACCCTGTTCCTATTTCTCCCTTTAACACGTAAACCTCACCGTGCGCCTAACTTTAACCTCTTATCCTAACGTTAATGCATAACCCATTTCCTGAGAACAACCCCTATCCCATAATTCTAACCCTATCTCCTAGTCATCACTGTGACACCTAATCCCTAACCCTAATTCTAAACCGCTAACCCTAACCGTAACCCTACCTACAACCCTAACACTGACAGTAACACTTACTTCTAACCCCAACGCTATGCCTAACAAAAACCCTAACCCTTGACCCTAACCCTTCACCCTAACCCCTAAGCCTTACCCTAACCCTTAACCCTAATCCTAATCCTAACCATTAAACCTAACCCTGGCTCTTAACGCTAACCCTAAACCTTACCCTCACAACTAGACCTAACCCTGACACTAACCTGACACCTAATCCTAACCAGAACCCCTAAAGCTAACCCTGAACCCTATCCCTAACCCTAGCAGTAAATTTTAACCCTAAACCTAAGCCCAACCCGTAACCCTAATCGTATCCTTTTACCCTAAAACTAACCCCTAAACCTAACCCCCATACCTCACCCTAACTCTAACCCCAATCCTAATTCTAACCATACCCCTTCATAAAACACTAACTCCTAACCGCTAACCCTAACACTAACCAAAAACCCTAATCACTAATCCCTAACCCTAACGCTTAACCTTTACCCTGACCGTAAACCCTCACCCTAAATCTTAACACTGACCCTAACCTTAACCTTTAACACTAAGCCTAACCCTTAACCCTACAGTAAGGAAGACCCTTAATGCTAATGGGATCCCTTATCCCTAACCCTAACACTACAGCTAAAAATAACCCTAACCTTGGATCCTTAAACCTAACCCCTAACACTTACTTTAACCCCAAACCCTAACCCTAATCCTAAGCATTAAACCTAACCTATCTCTTAACCCTAACGCTAGCCCTTACCCTAACGCCTAGATCTAACCCTAAATCTAACCTACCGCCTAATCCTAACCTTAAGCCCTAATGCTAACACTAACCCTGAACCCTAAACCTACCCATAACCCTTAACACTAACCCTATCCGTGAACCTTAACCCTGACCCTAACCATTACCCGCACACAAGCATTTAACCCTGACCCTAACCCTATTCCTTAATGATAACCCTAACACTAAACCCTAACCCTAAGCCCAACACTTAACCCTAATCCTATCCCATAACCCTAACCCTAACCCTAATGCTAACCCCTAAACGTAACCCTAACCGTCACCAGTAAACCTAAACCTAACCTCTAACACAAAACATAGCACATAACTCTAACCCTAAAACTAACCCTAACCCTAACCCTAAACCCTAACTCTTAACCTTAACCCTAAGCATTAACTTTCACGCTAATCTTTAATCCTAACCCTAATCCTAATCTTCAACCCTAAACCTAACACTTAACCCTAACCCTGTACCAAACCCTAACCCCTCATCTTAACCCTACCCGTAAACCTCAACCCTAAACCAAAGTGTAACCGTTCAACCTAAGAGTAACTTTTAACCCTAACCCTAATCCCTAACCCTAAGCCCTCACCCTAACACTAAACTTCATCCTTAACCCTAACCATAATCCTAACCCTAAATCTAATTCTCAGACTTCTTGCTTTCTTAGAGTTTAGAAAGCCTGCAATGCTCCCATGCCATGCGTGAAAGGAGGCTCTACCACTGTGTCCTGCATGAAACCCACAGGCCCATACCCAGAGTATGAAAGAGTGGGTTCCCGGGTACAATCACAGCCCCTTAAACTCCCCCCGCCCGCCTAATGCAGACAGGGCCCGTGCGCTAAGCATAAACAATACCTTTAACAGATAACCCTAACCCTGAACATAACACCCAACCCTGTTCCTATTTCTCCCTTTAACACGTAAACCTCACCGTGCGCCTAACTTTAACCTCTTATCCTAACGTTAATGCATAACCCATTTCCTGAGAACAACCCCTATCCCATAATTCTAACCCTATCTCCTAGTCATCACTGTGACACCTAATCCCTAACCCTAATTCTAAACCGCTAACCCTAACCGTAACCCTACCTACAACCCTAACACTGACAGTAACACTTACTTCTAACCCCAACGCTATGCCTAACAAAAACCCTAACCCTTGACCCTAACCCTTCACCCTAACCCCTAAGCCTTACCCTAACCCTTAACCCTAATCCTAATCCTAACCATTAAACCTAACCCTGGCTCTTAACGCTAACCCTAAACCTTACCCTCACAACTAGACCTAACCCTGACACTAACCTGACACCTAATCCTAACCAGAACCCCTAAAGCTAACCCTGAACCCTATCCCTAACCCTAGCAGTAAATTTTAACCCTAAACCTAAGCCCAACCCGTAACCCTAATCGTATCCTTTTACCCTAAAACTAACCCCTAAACCTAACCCCCATACCTCACCCTAACTCTAACCCCAATCCTAATTCTAACCATACCCCTTCATAAAACACTAACTCCTAACCGCTAACCCTAACACTAACCAAAAACCCTAATCACTAATCCCTAACCCTAATGCTTAACCTTTACCCTGACCGTAAACCCTCACCCTAAATCTTAACACTGACCCTAACCTTAACCTTTAACTCTAAGCCTAACCCTTAACCCTACAGTAAGGAAGACCCTTAATGCTAATGGGATCCCTTATCCCTAACCCTAACACTACAGCTAAAAATAACCCTAACCTTGGATCCTTAAACCTAACCCCTAACACTTACTTTAACCCCAAACCCTAACCCTAATCCTAAGCATTAAACCTAACCTATCTCTTAACCCTAACGCTAGCCCTTACCCTAACGCCTAGATCTAACCCTAAATCTAACCTACCGCCTAATCCTAACCTTAAGCCCTAATGCTAACACTAACCCTGAACCCTAAACCTACCCATAACCCTTAACACTAACCCTATCCGTGAACCTTAACCCTGACCCTAACCATTACCCGCACACAAGCATTTAACCCTGACCCTAACCCTAATCCTTAATGATAACCCTAACACTAAACCCTAACCCTAAGCCCAACACTTAACCCTAATCCTATCCCATAACCCTAACCCTAACCCTAATGCTAACCCCTAAACGTAACCCTAACCGTCACCAGTAAACCTAAACCTAACCTCTAACACAAAACATAGCACATAACTCTAACCCTAAAACTAACCCTAACCCTAACCCTAAACCCTAACTCTTAACCTTAACCCTAAGCATTAACTTTCACGCTAATCTTTAATCCTAACCCTAATCCTAATCTTCAACCCTAAACCTAACACTTAACCCTAACCCTGTACCAAACCCTAACCCCTCATCTTAACCCTACCCGTAAACCTCAACCCTAAACCAAAGTGTAACCGTTCAACCTAAGAGTAACTTTTAACCCTAACCCTAATCCCTAACCCTAAGCCCTCACCCTAACACTAAACTTCATCCTTAACCCTAACCATAATCCTAACCCTAAATCTAATTCTCAGACTTCTTGCTTTCTTAGAGTTTAGAAAGCCTGCAATGCTCCCATGCCATGCGTGAAAGGAGGCTCTACCACTGTGTCCTGCATGAAACCCACAGGCCCATACCCAGAGTATGAAAGAGTGGGTTCCCGGGTACAATCACAGCCCCTTAAACTCCCCCCGCCCGCCTAATGCAGACAGGGCCCGTGCGCTAAGCATAAACAATACCTTTAACAGATAACCCTAACCCTGAACATAACACCCAACCCTGTTCCTATTTCTCCCCTTAACACGTAAACCTCACCGTGCGCCTAATTTTAACCTCTTATCCTAACGTTAATGCATAACCCATTTCCTGAGAACAACCCCTATCCCATAATTCTAACCCTATCTCCTAGTCATCACTGTGACACCTAATCCCTAACCCTAATTCTAAACCGCTAACCCTAACCGTAACCCTACCTACAACCCTAACACTGACAGTAACACTTACTTCTAACCCCAACGCTATGCCTAACAAAAACCCTAACCCTTGACCCTATCCCTTCACCCTAACCCCTAAGCCTTACCCTAACCCTTAACCCTAATCCTAATCCTAACCATTAAACCTAACCCTAGCTCTTAAAGCTAACCCTAAACCTTACCCTCACGACTAGACCTAACCCTGACACTAACCTAACACCTAACCCTAACCAGAACCCCTAAAGCTAACCCTGAACCCTATCCCTAACCCTAGCAGTAAACTTTAACCCTAAACCTAAGCCCAACCCGTAGCCCTAATCCTATCCATTTACCCTAAAACTAACCCCTAAACCTAACCCGTATACCTCACCCTAACTCTAACCCCAATCCTAATTCTAACCATAACCCTTCATAAAACACTAACTCTTAACCGCTAACCCTAACACTAACCAAAAACCTTAATCACTAATCCCTAACCCTAACGCTTAACCTTTACCCTAACCGTTAACCCTCACCCTAAATCTTAACACTGACCCTAACCTTAACCTTTAACTCTAAGCCTAACCCTTAACCCTACAGTAAGGAAGACCCTTAATGCTAATGGTATCCCTTATCCCTAACCCTAACACTACAGCTAAAAATAACCCTAACCTTTGATCCTTAAACCTAACCCCTAACACTTACTTTCACCCCAAACCCTAATCCTAATCCTAAGCATTCAACCTACCCTATCTCTTAACCCTAACGCTAGCCCTTACCCTAACGCCTAGATCTAACCCTAAATCTAACCTACCACCTAATCCTAACCTTAAGCCCTAATGCTATCTCTAACCCTGAACCCTAAACCTACCCGTAACCCTTAACACTAACCCTATCCCTAACCCCCTTACCCTGACTCTGTTAACCCTCACCCTAACCCTCAACCCTGACCCTAACCTTAAACCTTAATCCTAACCATGCGTGAGATAAGCCTCTGCCTTTGTCCTGCGTGACAGTTGATGCCCAACACCCAGGGAACGATGAAGTGGGGACGCAGCCTTGCTCCACATCCACAGTGCCCCGTACGTTAGACAGGACCCGTGCCCTAACACACACTGTTAAACGTAAGCCCGAACCCTATCACTAAACCAAACCCTTCCTAAGCCCTGAATCTAACTCCTAATAGTAACCCTAATCCCTGACCCTTACTCTTGCCTCTCATCCTAAACCTAAACCCAACCACTAAACATAATCCTAATCTCTAACCCTAACAGTAATCCTAACCCTAATTCTAACCTAAAACCCTAACCCCTAAACCTAATCCTAGTCCCTAACACCTAACCTTACCCTAAACCGAATTCCAATTCTCAGACTTTTGCAATTCAAAAACTTAAAAAAGCCTACAATCCACCAATGCAGTGCCTGAGATGAGGGTCCGCCCCTATGTCCTGCATGACAGGCAGGCGCCAATGCCCAGGGTACTATGGAGTGGAGTCCTGGGGTCTGTAGGCTTGCTAAACTCCAGTTTGGAAGAATTACTATAGTCATATATAGGGATGCTTACATTTACTTATAGAAAGCAACTATTGGTGTGTGATTTGTAGGCTTGCCTTACTCTAGTTTGGATGAAGAAGCTGAATCATATATACGAATATTAGCTTTGAGTTAGAGGAAGCATCTATGGGGGGTGCTTTTTTGGCTTGTTAAACTCTGGTTTGGAAGAAGTTCGAGAGTCTTATATAGGAACGATATCATTCTTTCAGAGAAAGCAATTATAGGGAGTTGGTTTGTAGGCTTGCTAAGCTCTAGTTTGGAGGAAGGCGAGAGTCATATATAGGAACGCTTACGTTCACATAAAGCGTCTACGGGGGGACGGTTTCTAGGCTTCCTAAACTCTAGCTTGGAAAAAGAGGACAGTTATGTATAGGAACTCTCGGCGGGGGATTTGTAGCATTGCTAAAATCTTAGATTGGAAAAGTTGCGAGAGTCATACATAGGAATGTTAACATTCACTCAATGAAAGCAACTATAAGGGGTGCTTTCCAGGCTGGCTACACTCTAATTTGGAAAAAGTGCGACAGTCATGTATAGGAAGGCTTATATTCACTCAGACAAAGCAATTATGTGTAGGTGTATAGTAGGCATGCTAACTCTAGTTTGGAAAATTTCGAGAGCCATGTATAGGAAAGCTTACAGTAACTTAGAGAAAGCAACGAACAGAGGTGGAGTGTAGGCTTGCTAAACTCTAGTTTGGAGGAAGTGCCATAGTCATATATAAGGAACGCTTAAATTCGTTCAGAGAAAACAGCTGTCGGGGATTGGTTTGTAGACTTATTCAACTCTAGTTTGGAAGAAGTGCGAGAGACATATATAGGAATGTTTACATTGACTCGAAGAAAGCAACTATGGGGGAGTGTTATTTTGGCATGCCAGATGCTAGTTAGGAAGAAGTACAAGACTCATATATAGGAACGCTTAAATACACACAGCGAGAGCAACTACGGAGTAGTGTCAGGTAGACATGTTAAAGTCTAGCTTGGGAGAAGTTCCAGAGTCCTATATAGGAAAGGTAACAGCCACTTTGAAAAAGCAAGTCTTGGCGGGTTGTTTGTAGGCCTGCAAAACCCTGTTTTAGTTGAAGTGTGAGAATCATATATGAGAACGCTTACATTCCCTCAGAGAAAACAACGATGGGGTTGTTTGTAGGCTTACTAAACTGCAGTTTGGAAGAAGCACGAGAATCACATATAGGAACACATACATTTTGACGCACTGAAAGTAACTATGGGGTGGTGTCTTATAGGCATGCTAAACTCTAGTTTGGACGAAGTTTGAGAATCACATATAAGAAAGCTTAGAGTCACTTAGAGAAAGCAAATCTCTGGGTGTGGAATGTAGGCCTGCTAAACTCTATTTTGGTTTAAGACGGCGTGGTGGTTTGTAGGCATACTAAACTCTAGTTTGGAAGAAGTAGGAGAATGATATATGGGAACGCTTACATTCACGTAGAGAAAGCAATTATGGGGTGGCGTTTTTGTAGCCATGCTAATCTCTAGTTTGGAAGAAGTTAAGGAGTAATATATAGGAAAGGGTATAGTCATAGAAACCAACTCTCGGGGGATGTTTTGTACACCTGCAAAACTCCAGTTTGGAAGTGGGGGAGAGTCATACTGGGGACCGCGTGCATTCACTCAGAGAAATCAACGATGGGATTGTGATTTGTAGGCATAGTCAACTCTAGTTTGGAAGAAGTATGAGAATCGTATATAGGAACGCTTACCTTCA
Source organism: Eulemur rufifrons (assembly GCF_041146395.1). Taxonomy (NCBI): domain Eukaryota; kingdom Metazoa; phylum Chordata; class Mammalia; order Primates; family Lemuridae; genus Eulemur; species Eulemur rufifrons. The sequence goes on along the minus strand of NC_091007.1, from coordinate 25,331,057 downwards.
CGCAGAGAAAGCAACTATGGGGTGATGTTTGTATGCCTACTAAAATATAGTTTGGAGGAAGTTCGAGAGCCATATCTGGGAAGCTTACAGTCACTTAGAGAAAGCAGCTCTCGGGGGTGTTTCGTAGGCCTGCTAAACTCTATTTTCAATGAAGTGTTAGAATAATATATGGGAACTCAGTGAAAGCAACGTTGTGGTTGTGGTTCCTAGGCATACTAACCTGTAATTTGGAAGAAGCAAGAGAATCACATGTAGAACCGCTTACATTCCGGCACCGAATGCAACTATGGGGTGGTGTTTTGTAGGCTTGCAAAACTCTAGTTTGGACGAAGTTTGAGAGTCATATATAGGAAAGTTTACAGTCACGTAGAGAAAGCAACTCTCTGGGTGTGGAATGTAGAGTTATTTTGGTTGAAATAGAGTTATTTTGGTTGAAGTGTGAGAGTCATATATGGGAACGCTTACATTCACTCAGAGAAAACAACGTTTGGGTGGTGGTTTGTAGGGCATACTAAACTGTAGTTTGGAAGAAGTACGAGAGTCCTATATAGGAACACTTACATTCACGCAGAGAAAGCACTTATGGCGTCAGGTTTTGTAGGCATGCTAAACTGCAGTTTGGAAGAAGTTGGAGAACCTTATACAGGAAAGATTACCGTCACCTAGGGAAAGCAACTCTCGGGAGATTTTTTTGTACACATGCTAAACTCTAATTTGGATGAAGTGTGGGAGTCAAACATGGGACCGCTTACATTCCCTCAGAGAAACAACACTGGGGTGGTTTTTGTAGGCATACTAAATAGTTTGGAAGAAGTACGAGAATGATATTTGGGAACGCTTACATTCACACAGAGAAAGCAACTACGGGGTGGTGTTTTGTAAGCATGCTATAGTTTGGAAGAAGTTCTAAACCTGAACAGTCACTTAGAGAAAGCAACTCTTGGTGGGTGATTTTTAGGTCTGCTAAATTGTATTTTGAAAGAAGTACCAGAGTCATATATACTAATGCTTACATTCATGCAAAGAAAAAACCATGGGGTGATGTTTTGTGGGCATGTTAACCTGTAGTTTGGAAGAAGTTGGAGAGTCTTATTTAGGAAAGCTTACAGTCACCTAGAGAAAGCAACTCTCGGGAGAGCCTTTCTTGGCCTGCTAAACTCTACTTTGCATCAATTGTGAGAGTCAAACATGGGAATGCTTTCATTCATTCAGAGAACGCAACGTTTGGGTGGTGGTTTGTAGGCATTCTAAACTGTATTTTGGAGGAAGTACGAGAGTCATGTATATGAACGCTTACATTCAGGCAGAGAAAGCAACTCTGGGGTCGTATTTTGTTGGCATGCTAAACTGTGGTTTGGAAGAAGTTCGAGAGTCTTATATAGGAAAGATTACAGTGACACAGAGAAAACAACTCTCGGAAGTTTATTGGTAGGCCTGCTAAACTCTAACTTGGATGAAATGTGAGAACGCTTGCATTCATTCACTCAGAGAAGGAAACATCGTGATGGTTTGAAGGCATAATAACTGTAGTTGGGAAGAAGTAGGAGAGTCATATATATGAACCGTTACATTCACGCAGAGAACGCAACTGTGGGGTGGCGATGTATGCATGTTAATCTGTAGTTTGGAGGAAGTGCGAGAGTCATATCTGGGGAAAATTACAGTCACTTAGAGAAAGGAACCATCTTGGGCTGGTTTGTAGATCTGCTAAATTCTATTTGGGAAACAGAGTGTGAGTCATATATGGGAACGCTTATGTTCACTCAGAGAAAGCAACCACGGTGTGGTGTTTTGTTGGCATGGTGTAGTTTGAAAGAAGTTGGAGATTCTTATATAGGACAGTTTACAGTCACCTAGAGAAAGCAACTCACGGGGTGTTGTTTGTAGGCCTGCTAAACTCTAATTTAGATGAAGTGAGAGAGGCATATATATGAACGCTTATATTGATGCAGAGAAAGCAACTATGGGGTGGTGTTTTGTAGGCATGCTAAAATATAATTTGGAAGAAGTTCGAAAACAGTCACTTAGAGAAAGCCACTCTCGGCGGTTGATTTTTCGGTGTGCTAAATTGTATTTTGAAAGAAGTACCAGAGTCATATATACAAACGCTTACATTCATGCAGAGAAAGCAACTGTGGGGTGGTGTTTTCTAGGCATGCTAAACTCTAGTTTGGACGAAGTTTGAGAATCACATATAAGAAAGCTTAGAGTCGCTAAAGCAAATCTCTGGGTGTGGAATGTAGGCGTGCCAAACTCTATTTTGGTTTCAGAGTGAGAGTCATATATGGGAAGGCTTACATTCACTCAGAGAAAGCAACGATGGTGTGGTGGTTTGTAGGCATACTGAACTCTAGTTTGGAAGAAGTAGGAGAATGATATATGGGAACGCTTACATTCATGCAGAGAAAGCAATTATGGGGTGGCTTTTTTGTAGCCATGCAAATCTCTATTTTGCAAGAAGTTAAAGAGTAATATATAGGAAAGCGTATCGTCATTTATAGAAACCAACTTTCGGGGGATGGTTTGTAGGCCTGCAAAACTCTACTTTGGAAGAAGGGGGAGAGTCATATGGGGGACTGGGTACATTCACTCGGAGAAATCAACGATGGGGTTGTGGTTTGTAGGCATACTAAACTCTAGTTTGGAAGAAGGACGAGAATCATATATAGGAACGCTTACATTCATGCAGAGAAAGCAACTATGGAGTGCTGTTTGTATGCCTACTAAACGATAGTTTGGAGGATGCTCGAGAGTCATATCTGGAAAGCTTACAGTCATTTAGAGAAAGCAACTCTCTGGGGGTGGTTCGTAGGCCTGCTAAACTCTATTTTCAATGAAGTGTTAGAATCATATGCAGGAACGCTTACATTCACTCAGAGAAAGCAATGTTGGGGTGGCCGTTTTTGAGCATACTAAACTCTACTTTGGAAGAGGTACGAGAGACATAAATACGAACGCTTACATTAACACAGAGAAAGCAAATACGGGGTGCTGTAGTGCAGGCATGCTAAACTATAGATTGGAAGAAGTTCGAAAGCTGACAGTCACTTAGAGAAAGCAACTCTTGGCGGGTGATTTTTAGGTCTGCTAAATTGTATTTTGAAAGACGTACCAGAGTCATATATACAAACGCTTACATTCATGCAGAGAAAGAAACTATGGGGTGACGTGTTGTTGGCATGCTAAACTGCAGTTTGAAAGGAGTTCCAGAGCGTTATATAGGATAGCTTACAGTCACCTAGAGAAAACAACACTCGGGACAGCTTTGCAAGCCTCTAAACACTAATTAGCAGCAATTGTGAGAGTCAAATATGGGAACGCTTACATTCACAGAGAGAACACAACGTTTGGGTGGTGGTTTGTAGGCATAATAACTGTAGGTCGGAAGAAGTAGGAGAGTCATATATATGAACAGTTACATTCACGCAGAGAAGGAAACTGTTGGGTGGTGTATGTACACATGTTAATCTATACTTTGGAGGAAGTTTGAGAGTCATATCTGGGGAAAATTACAGTCACATAGCTAAATCAACCATCGGGGACTGGTTTGTAGGTCTGCTAAATTATATTTTGGAAAAAGTGATTCATATAAGGGAATTCTTATGTTCACTCAGAGAAAGCAACGATGCGGTGGTGTATTGTTGGCATGCTAAACTTTAGTTTGGAAGAAGTTCGAGAGTTTTACATAGGAAAGCTTACATTCACCTAGAGAAAGCAACTCTCAGGATGTGGTTTATAGGCCTGGTGAACTCTAATTTGGATCAAGTGTGAGAGTCATACATACGAGTTCCAAAATACAGTTTAGTATGCCTACAAACCACCAGCCTAACATTGCTTTCTCTGAGTGGATATAGGCCTTCCCTTATATGAATCTCGGACTGCTTTCAAAATGCAATTTGCCTGACCTACAAAACACCGCCCGAGAGTTGCTTTCTCTCACTATAAGCTTTCCTATATATGACTTTGGGACATAATTTAGCATGCCAACAAAAGGCCACCCCATAGTTTGCGTGAATGTAAGCGTTCCTATGCATCATGCTCGTACTTCTTCCAAAGTATAGTACACCTACCAACCACCTCCCCAACGTTGCTTTTTCTGAGTGAATGTAAGCATTCTTTTATTCTCGTACTTCCTCCAAACTCCAGTTTAGTGTGACTAAAAATCACCACCGCAACCCTGCTTTCTCTGAGTGAATGTTAGCGTTCCCGTTTATGATTCACACTTCATCCAAAATAGAATTTAGCAGAACTACAAACCGGCCCCCAAGGGTTGCTTTCTCTGTGAGACTGTAAGCTTTCCTATTACTCTTAACTTCTTCGCAACTAGAGATTTGCATGCCTACAAAACACCACCCCATAGTTGCCCTCTCTGCGTGAATGTAAGCACTCACATATATGACTCTGCTACTTCTTCCAAAATACAGTTTAGTATGCTTACAAACAACCACCCAAAAGTTAAGTTCTCTGAGAGAATGTTAGCGTTCCCATGTATGACAGTCACAAATTGTGCAAGGTAGAGTTTAGCAGGCTTACAAACAATCTCTCGAAAGTTGCTTCCTCTAGCGGACAGTAAGCTTTCCTATAAAAGACTGTCGAACTTTTTCGAAACTACATTTCAGCACGCCAACAAAACATCACCACATAGTTTTTCTCAGCATAAATGTAACAGATTTTATATATGACTCTGGTACTTCTTTCAAAATACAATTTAGCACACCTCAAAATCAACCGCCGAGAGTTGCATTCTCTGTCACTGTCAGCTTTCGAACTTCTTCCAAATTATATTTTAGCAGGCCTACAAAACACCACCCCATAGTTGCTTTCTCTGCGTCCATATAAGCGTTCATATATATGACTCTCGTACTTCTTCCAAACTGGAGTTAGTATACCTACAAACCGGCACCCAAATTTACCTTTCTCTGAGTGAATGAAGCGTATCCATGTATGCCTCTTTCACTTCATCCAAATTAGAGTTTAGCGGCCCACAAACCACCTCCTGTGAGTTGCTTTCTCTAGGTGACTATAAACTTTCCTATATAAGACTCTCGAACTTCTTCCAAACTACAGTTTAGCATGCCAACAATACAGCGCACCATCGTTGATTTCTCTGAGTGAACATAAGCGTTCCCATATATGACTCTCACTCTTCTTCCAAAATAGAATTTAGCAGACCTACACAACACCCGATGGTTCCAATTCTCTAGGTGACTCTAATTTTTCCCACATATGACTCTCGAGCTTCCTCCAAACTAGATTATGATGATTACATAGGCCACCCCACAGTTGCTTTCTCTTCGTGAATGTAACCGTTCATATATGACTCTCCTACTTCTTTTGAACTACAGCATTTATTCCTACAAACCATCACGACAACGTTCTTTCTCTGAGTGAATGCAAGCGTTCCTGCATATGATTCTAACACTTCATTGAAAATAGAGTTTAGCAGGCCTACGAACCACCCCCAGAGAGTTGCTTTCTCTAAATGACTGTAAGCTTTCCAGATATGACTCTCGAGCATCCTCCAAACTATCGTTTAGTAGGCATACAAACAGCACTCCATAGTTGCTTTCTCTGCATGAATGTAAGCGTTCCTATATATGATTCTCGTCCTTCTTCCAAACTAGAGTTTAGTATGCCTACAAACCACAACCCCATCGTTGATTTCTCCGAGTGAATGTACCCAGTCCCCCATATGACTCTCCCCCTTCTTCCAAAGTAGAGTTTTGCAGGCCTACAAACCATCCCCCAAAAGTTGGTTTCTATAAATGACGATACGCTTTCCTATATATTTCTCTTTAACTTCTTGCAAAATAGAGATTTGCATGGCTACAAAAAAGCCACCCCATAATTGCTTTCTCTGCATGAATGTAAGCGTTCCCCTATATCATTCTCCTACTTCTTCCAAACTAGAGTTCAGTATGCCTGCAAACCACCACACCATCGTTGCTTTCTCTGAGTGAATGTAAGCCTTCCCATATATGACTCTCACTCCGAAACCAAAATAGAGTTTAGCACGCCTACATTCCACACCCAGAGATTTGCTTTAAGCGACTCTAAGCTTTCTTATATGTGATTCTCAAACTTCGTCCAAACTAGAGTTTAGCACGCCTAGAAAACACCACCCCACAGTTCCTTTCTCTGCATGAATGTAAGCGTTTGAATATATGACACTGGTACTTCTTTCAAAATACAATTTAGCAGACCTAAAAATCCACCGCCAAGAGTTGCTTTCTCTAAATGACTGTCTGCTTTCGAACTTCTTCCAAACTATATTTTAGCAGGCCTACAAAACACCACCCCATAGTTGCTTTCTCTGCGTCCATATAAGCGTTCATATATATCACTCTAGTACTTCTTCCAAACTGGAGTTAGTATACCTACAAACTGGCACCCCAATTTACCTTTCTCTGAGTGAATGAAGCGTATCCATGTATGCCTCTTTCACTTCATCCAAATTAGAGTTTAGCGGCCTACAAACCACCTCCTGTGAGTTGCTTTCTCTAGGTGACTGTAAACTTTCCTATATAAGACTCTCGAACTTCTTCCAAACTACAGTTTAGCATGCCAACAATACAGCGCCCCATCGTTGATTTCTGTGAGTCAACATAAGCGTTCCCATCTATGACTCTCACTCTTTTTCCAAAATAGAATTTAGCAGACCTACACACCAGCCCCCGATGGTTCCTTTCTCTAAATGACTCTAATTTTCCCCAGATATGACTCTCGAACTTCCTCCAAACTACAGATTATGATGATTACATACGCCACCCCACAGTTGCTTTCTCTGCGTGAATGTAACCGTTCATATATGACTCTCCTACTTCTTCGAACTACAGTTGTTATTCCTACAAACCACCACGACAAAGTTCTTTCTCTGAGTGAATGCAAGCGTTCTCACACTTCATCCAAATTACAGTTTAGCAGACCTACCAACAAACTACAGAGAGTTGTTTTCTCTGTGTCACTGTAATCTTTCCTATATAAGACTCTCGAACTTCTTCCAAACCACAGTTTAGCATGCCAACAAAATACGATCACAGAGTTGCTTTCTCTGCGTGAATGTAAGCATTCGTATATATGACTCTCCTACTTCCTCCAAAATACAGTTTAGAATGCTTACAAACCACCACCCAAACGTTGCGTTCTCTGAGTGAATGTAAGCGTTCCCATGTTTGACTCTCACAATTGATGCAAATTAGAGTTTAGCACGCTTAGAAACAATCTGCCGAGAGTTACTTTCTCTAGGTGACTGTAAGCTTTCTTATATAAGACTCACGAACTTCTTCCAAACTACAGTTTAGCATGCCAACGAAACACTGCCCCATCGTTGATTTCTCTGAGTGAACATAAGCGTTCCCACATATGACTTTCACTCTTCTTCCAAAATAGAATTTAGCAGATCTACAAAACGGCCCCCGATGGTTGCTTTCTCTAAGTGACTGCAATTTTCCCCAGATATGACTCTCGAACTTCCTCCAAAGTATAGATTAACATGCGTACATACACCACCCAACAGTTTCTTTCTCTGCGTGAATGTAACCGTTCATATATATGACTCTCCTACTTCTTCCGAACTACAGTTATTATGCCTACAAACCACCACCCAAACGTTGTGTTCTCTCCGTGAATGTAAGCGTTCCCATGTTTGACTCTCACAATTGCTTCTAATTAGTGTTTAGAGGCTTGCAAAGCTGTCCCGAGTGTTGCTTTCTCTAGGTGACTGTAAGCTATCCTATATAACACTCTGGAACTCCTTTCAAACTGCAGTTTAGCATGCCAAAAACACATCACCCCATAGTTTCTTTCTCTGCATGAATGTAAGCGTTTGTATATGACTCTGGTACGTCTTTCAAAATACAATTTAGCCGACCTAAAAATCACCCGCCAAGAGTTGCTTTCTCTAAGTGACTGTCAGCTTTCGAACTTCTTCCAATCTATAGTTTAGCATGCCTGCACTACAGCACCCCGTATTTGCTTTCTCTGTGTTAATGTAAGCGTTCGTATTTATGTCTCTCGTACCTCTTCCAAAGTAGAGTTTAGTATGCTCAAAAACGGCCACCCCAACGTTGCTTTCTCTGAGTGAATGTAAGCGTTCCTGCATATGATTCTAACACTTCATTGAAAATAGAGTTTAGCAGACCTACGAACCATCCCCAGAGAGTTGCTTTCTCTAAATGACTGTAAGCTTTCCAGATATGACTCTCGAGCATCCTCCAAACTATCGTTTAGTAGGCATACAAACAGCACTCCATAGTTGCTTTCTCTGCATGAATGTAAGCGTTCCTATATATGATTCTCGTCCTTCTTCCAAACTAGAGTTTAGTATGCCTACAAACCACAACCCCATCGTTGATTTCTCCGAGTGAATGTACCCAGTCCCCCATATGACTCTCCCCCTTCTTCCAAAGTAGAGTTTTGCAGGCCTACAAACCATCCCCCGAAAGGTGGTTTCTATAAATGACGGTACGCTTTCCTATATATTACTCTTTAACTTCTTGCAAAATAGAGATTTGCATGGCTACAAAAAAGCCACCCCATAATTGCTTTCTCTGCATGAATGTAAGCGTTCCCATATATCATTCTCCTACTTCTTCCAAACTAGGGTTCAGTATGCCTACAAACCACCACACCATCGTTGCTTTCTCTGAGTGAATGTAAGCCTTCCCATATATGACTCTCACTCTGAAACCAAAATAGAGTTTGGCACGCCTACATTCCACACCCAGAGATTTGCTTTAGCGACTCTAAGCTTTCTTATATGTGATTCTCAAACTTCGTCCAAACTAGAGTTTAGCATGCCTAGAAAACACCACCCCACAGTTGCTTTCTCTGCATGAATGTAAGCGTTTGTATATATGACTCTGGTACTTCTTTCAAAATACAATTTAGCACACCGAAAAATCAACCGCCGAGAGTGGCTTTCTCTAAGTGACTGTTTTCGAACTTCTTCCAAATTATATTTTAGCATGCCTACAAAACACCACCCCATAGTTGCTTTCTCTGCATCAATATAAGCGTTCATATATATGCCTCTCTCACTTCATCTAAATTAGAGTTTAGCAGGCCTACAAACAACACCCCGTGAGTTGCTTTCTCTAGGTGACTGTAAACTGTCCTATATAAGAATCTCCAACTTCTTTCAAACTACACCATGCCAACAAAACACCACACCGTGGTTGCTTTCTCTGAGTGAACATAAGCGTTCCCATATATGACTCACACTCTGTTTCCCAAATAGAATTTAGCAGATCTACAAACCAGCCCAAGATTGTTCCTTTCTCTAAGTGACTGTAATTTTCCCCAGATATGACTCTCGCACTTCCTCCAAACTACAGATTAACATGCATACATCGCCACCCCACAGTTGCGTTCTCTGCGTGAATGTAACGGTTCATATATATGACTCTCCTACTTCTTCCCAACTACAGTTATTATGCCTTCAAACCATCACCATGTTTCTTTCTCTGAGTGAATGAATGCAAGCGTTCTCACATTTCATCCAAGTTAGAGTTTAGCAGGCCTACCAATAAACTTCCGAGAGTTGTTTTCTCTGTGTCACTGTAATCTTTCCTATATAAGACTCTCGAACTTCTTCCAAACCACAGTTTAGCATGCCAACAAAATACGACCCCAGAGTTGCTTTCTCTGCCTGAATGTAAGCGTTCATATACATGACTCTCGTACTTCCTCCAAAATACAGTTTAGAATGCCTACAAACCACCACCCAAACGTTGCGTTCTCTGAATGAATGAAAGCATTCCCATGTTTGACTCTCACAATTGATGCAAAGTAGAGTTTAGCAGGCCAAGAAAGGCTCTCCCGAGAGTTGCTTTCTCTAGGTGACTGTAAGCTTTCCTAAATAAGACTCTCCAACTTCTTCCAAACTACAGGTTAACATGCCCACAAAACATCACCCCATGGTTTTTTCTTTGCATGAATGTAAGCATTAGTATATATGACTCTGGTACTTCTTTCAAAATACAATTTAGCAGACCTAAAAATCACCCACCAAGAGTTGCTTTCTCTAAGTGACTGTTCAGGTTTAGAACTTCTTCCAAACTATAGCATGCTTACAAAACACCACCCCGTAGTTGCTTTCTCTGTGTGAATGTAAGCGTTCCCAAATATCATTCTCGTACTTCTTCCAAACTATTTAGTATGCCTACAAAAACCACCCCAGTGTTGTTTCTCTGAGGGAATGTAAGCGGTCCCATGTTTGACTCTCACACTTCATCCAAATTAGAGTTTAGCATGTGTACAAAAAAATCTCCCGAGAGTTGCTTTCCCTAGGTGACGGTAATCTTTCCTGTATAAGGTTCTCCAACTTCTTCCAAACTGCAGTTTAGCATGCCTACAAAACCTGACGCCATAAGTGCTTTCTCTGCGTGAATGTAAGTGTTCCTATATAGGACTCTCGTACTTCTTCCAAACTACAGTTTAGTATGCCCTACAAACCACCACCCAAACGTTGTTTTCTCTGAGTGAATGTAAGCGTTCCCATATATGACTCTCACACTTCAACCAAAATAACTCTATTTCAACCAAAATAACTCTACATTCCACACCCAGAGAGTTGCTTTCTCTACGTGACTGTAAACTTTCCTATATATGACTCTCAAACTTCGTCCAAACTAGAGTTTTGCAAGCCTACAAAACACCACCCCATAGTTGCATTCGGTGCCGGAATGTAAGCGGTTCTACATGTGATTCTCTTGCTTCTTCCAAATTACAGGTTAGTATGCCTAGGAACCACAACCACAACGTTGCTTTCACTGAGTTCCCATATATTATTCTAACACTTCATTGAAAATAGAGTTTAGCAGGCCTACGAAACACCCCCGAGAGCTGCTTTCTCTAAGTGACTGTAAGCTTCCCAGATATGGCTCTCGAACTTCCTCCAAACTATATTTTAGTAGGCATACAAACATCACCCCATAGTTGCTTTCTCTGCGTGAAGGTAAGCGTTCCTATATACGATTCTCGTACTTCTTCCAAACTAGAGTTGACTATGCCTACAAATCACAATCCCATCGTTGATTTCTCTGAGTGAATGCACGCGGTCCCCAATATGACTCTCCCCCACTTCCAAACTGGAGTTTTGCAGGTGTACAAAACATCCCCCGAGAGTTGGTTTCTATGACTATACCCTTTCCTATATATTACTCCTTAACTTCTTCCAAACTAGAGATTAGCATGGCTACAAAAACGCCACCCCATAATTGCTTTCTCTACATGAATGTAAGCGTTCCCATATATCATTCTCCTAGTTCTTCCAAACTAGAGTTTAGTATGCCTACAAACCACCACGCCGTCGTTGCTTTCTCTGAGGGAATGTAAGCCTTCCCATATATGACTCTCACTCTTAAACCAAAATAGAGTTTTGCAGGCCTACATTCCACACCCAGAGATTTGCTTTCTCTAAGTGACTCTAAGCTTTCTTATATGTGATTCTCAAACTTCGTCCAAACTAGAGTTTAGCATGCCTATAAAACACCACCCCATAGTTACTTTCAGTGCGTCAAAATGTATGTGCTCCTATATGTGATTCTCGTGCTTCTTCCAAACTGCAGTTTAGTAAGCCTACAAACAACCCCATCGTTGCTTTCTCTGAGTGAATGTAAGCGTTCTCATATATGATTCTCACACTTCAACCAAAACAGGGTTTTGCAGGCCTACAAACCACCCGCCAAGACTTGCTTTTTCAAAGTGGCTGTTACCTTTCCTATATAGGACTCTGGAACTTCTCCCAAGCTAGACTTTAACATGTCTACCTGACACTACTCCGTAGTTGCTCTCGCTGTGTGAATGTAAGCGTTCCTATATATGAGTCTTGTACCTCTTCTTAACTAGCATCTGGCATGCCAAAATAACACTCCTCCATAGTTGCTTTCTTTGAGTCAATGTAAACATTCCTATATATGTCTCTCGCACTTCTTCCAAACTAGAGTTAAGTCTACAAACCAATCCCCGACAGCTGTTTTCTCTGAATGAATTTAAGCGTTCCTATATATGACTATGGCACTTCCTCCAAACTAGAGTTTAGCAAGCCTACACTCCACCCCTGTTCGTTGCTTTCTCTAAGTTACTGTAAGCTTTCCTATACATGGCTCTCGAAATTTTCCAAACTAGAGTTAGCATGCCTACTATACACCTACACATAATTGCTTTGTCTGAGTGAATATAAGCCTTCCTATATATGACTCTCGCCTTCCTCCAAACTAGAGCTTAGCAAGCCTACAAAACAACTCCCTATAATTGCTTTCTCTGAATGAATGATATTGTTCCTATATAAGACTCTCAAACTTCTTCCAAACCAGAGTTTAACAAGCCAAAAAAGCACCCCCCATAGATGCTTCCTCTAACTCAAAGCTAATATTCCTACATATGATTCAGCTTCTTCATCCAAACTAGAGTAAGGCAAGCCTACAAATCACACACCAATAGTTGCTTTCTATAAGTAAATGTAAGCGTCCTTATATATGACTATAGCAATTCTTCCAAACTGGAGTTTAGCAAGCCTACAGACCCCAGGACTCCACTCCATAGTACCCTGGGCATTGGCGCCTGCCTGTCATGCAGGACATAGGGGCGGACCCTCATCTCAGACACGGCATTGGTGGATTGTAGGCTTTTTTTTAAGTTTTTGAATTGAAGAACTCTGAGAATTGGAATTCGGTTTAGGTTAAGGTTAGGTGTTAGGGACTAGGATTAGGTTTAGGGGTTAGGGTTTTAGGTTAGAATTAAGATTAGGATTACTGTTAGGGTTAGAGAATAGGATAATGTTTAGTGGTTGGGTTTAGGTTTACGGTGAGAGGCAAGAGTAAGGGTCAGGGATTAGGGTTACTGTTAGGAGTTAGATTCAGGGCTTACTAGGGGTTTGGTTTAGTGATAGGGTTAGGGCTTACGTTTAACGGTGTGTGTTAGGGCACGGGCCCCGTCTAATGTACGGGGCACTGTGGGGGTGGAGCAAGGCTGCGACCCCACTTCATCTTACCCTGGGTGTTGGGCATCAACTGTCACGCAGGACAAAGGCAGAGGCTCATCAAACACATGGTTAGGATCAAGGTTTAAGGTTAGGGTCAGGGTTGAGGGTTAGGGTGAGGGTTAACAGTTAGAGTTAGGGTAAGGGGGTTAGGGATAGGGTTAGGGTTAAGGGTCAGGTGTATAGTTCAGGTTTAAGGTTAGCATTAGAGGGTAGGGTTAGTCTTAACTGTAGGTCAGCGTGGGGGTTAGATCTCTAGGCATTAGGGTAAAGGTTAGGGTTAAGGTTAAGAGTTAGGGTTAAGTTTAATGGTTAAGGATTGGGATTAGGGTTGAGGGTTAGGGTTAAGGTTAGGGGTTATGACTAAGGATCAAAGGTTAGGGTTATTTTTAGGCGTAGGGTTAGGGTAAGGGGTTAGGGTTAGTGTTAGTGTTGTTGGTAGGGTTAAGGTTAGGGTTGGCGTTTCAGAATTAGGGATTAGGTGTTATGGTTATAGCTAGGAGTTAGGGTTAGAATTACACTATGGGGCTTGTTCTCAGGGTGTGATGCATTAACGTTAGGATAAGGGGTTAAAGTTAAGGTTACGGTGAGGTTTACGTGTTAAGGTGAGCAGTAGGATCAGGGTTAGGTGTTATGTTCTGGGTTAGGTTTATGGGTGAGGGGTAGGGTTTATCCTTAGGGCACGGGCCCTGTATGCACTAGGAGATGAAGTTAGGGGTCTGTGATGGTCGCTGGGAACCCACTCTATCGTACGCAGTGTATGGGCCTCTGGGTTTCATGCAGGACACTGTGGCAGAGCCGGCTTTCATGCATGGCTTAGTAGGATTGTAGGCTTTCAAAACTCTGAGAAAGCAAGAAGTCTGAGAATTAGATTTTGGGTTAGGATTACGGCACGGTTTAGGGATGAAGATTAGTGGTTAGGGTGAGGGCTTAGGGTTAGGGGTTAGGGTTAGGGTTAGGGTTGCTGGTAGGGTGAAGGTTAGGGTTGACGTTTTAGAATTAGGGATGAGGTGTTACGGTTATGACTATGGTTTAGGATTAGAATTACGGGATAGGGCTTCTTCTCAAGGTGTTATGCATTCACGTTAAGTTAAGGGGCTAAATTAGGGTTTCGGGGAGGTTTATGTTTTAAGGTGAGCAATAGGATCAGGGTTAGGTGTTATGTTCAGGGTGAGGGTTATCTGTTAGGGGTAGTGTTTATACTTAGCGTACGGGCCCTGTCTGCACTGGGCGGGGGGCGGGGGTTAGGGGGATGGGATTGTCCCCGGGAACCCACTCTATCGTACGCTGGGTATGGGCTCCTGGGTTTCGTGCAGGACACAGTGGCAGAGCCCCCTTTTACTCATGGCATGGGAGGATTGTAGGCTTTCTAAACTCTGAGAAAGCAAGAAGTCTGAGAATTAGATTTAGGGGTAGGATTCTGGTAATGTTTAGGGATGAAGATTAGTGTCAGGGTGGGGTCTTGGGTTAGGGGTTGGGGTTAAAGGTTAGTGTTAGGTTTAACAGTTACAGTTAGGTTTACGGTTAAGTCTCAGGGATAGGGTTAAGGTTTGGGTTTAGCGTTTGGCACAGGGTTAGGCTTCAGTGTTAGCTTCATGGTTAAAGATTAGGAGTAGGGTTAGTGTGAGGGTTAAGGGTAAGGGTCAAGATTAAGGGTTCAGGTTGGGGTTAGGCTTAGGTTTCGGGTTAGGGGTTAGGGTTAGGCTTAGGGTCTAGGGTTAGGATTAGGGTTAAGTGTTGGGCTTAGGGTTGGGGTTTAGTGTTAAGTTTATCGTTAAGGATTAGTGTTAGGGTCAGGGTTAAATGTTTGGGTGCGGGTAATGGTTAGGGTCAGGGTTAAGGTTTATGGATAGGGTTAGTGTTAAGGGTTTACGGGTAGGTTTAGGGTTCAGGGTTAGAGTTAGCATTAGGGCTTAAGGTTAGGATTAGGTGGTAGGTTAGATTTAGGGTTAGATCTAGGCGTTAGAGTAAGGGTTAAGAGATAGGGTTAGGTTTAATGCTTATGATTAGGGTTAGGGTTTGGGGTTAAAGTAAGTGTTAGGGGTTAGGTTTAAGGATCAAAGGTTAGTGTTATTTTTAGCTGTAGTGTTAGGGTTAGGGATAAGGGATAAGGTTGGCGTAAGGGTTTTCCTTACTGTTAGGGTTAAGGGTGAGGCTTAGATTAAAGGTTAAGGTTAGGGTCAGCGTTAAGGGTTAGGGTGAGGGTTAATGGTTACGGTAAAGGTTAAGTGTTAGTGTTAGGGATTAGCGATTAGGGTTTTTGGTAAGTGTTAGGGTTAGGAGTTAGTGTTTTATGAAGGGGTATGGTTAGAATTAGGATTGGGGTTAGTGTTAGGGTTAGGTTTCGGGGTTAGGTTTAGGGTAAAAGGATAGGATTAGGGTTAAGGGTTGGGCTCAGGTTTAGGGTTAAAGTTTAGTGTTAGGGTTAATGTTTAGTGTTATGGTCCAGTTTAAGTGTTAGGGTGAGGGTTAACGGTTACGATTAGGCTTAGAGGTTGGGGATATAGTGAGGGTTCAGTGTTAGGGTTAGGTGTAGGGTTCAGGGTTAAGGTTAGCTGTAGGGGTTATGGTTAGGGTTAGGTGTTAGGTTAGTGTCAGGGTTAGGTCTAGTCGTGAGGGTAAGGTTTAGGGTTAGCTTTAAGAGCTAGGGTTAGGTTGAATGGATAGGATTAGGATTAGGGTTAAGGGTTAGGGTAAGGCTTAGGGGTTAGGGTGAAGGGTTAAGTGTTTTTGTTAGGCATAGCGTTGGGGTTAGAAGTAACGGTTACTGTCAGTGTTAGGGTTGTAGGCAGGGTTACGGTTAGAGTTAGCGGTTTAGAATTAGGGTTAGGGATTTGGTGTTACAGTGATGACTAGGAGATAGGGTTAGAATTATGGGATGGGGTTGTTCTCAGGGAATGGGTTATGCACTAACGTTAGGATAAGAGGTTAAAGTTAGGCTCACGGTGAGGTTTCCGTGTTAAGGGGAGAAATAGGAACAGGGTTAGGTGTTATGTTCAGGGTGAGGGATATCTGTTACAGGTATTGTTTATGCTTAGCGCACGGGCCCTGTCTGCCTTAAGCGGGGGTGGGGGGAGGTTAGGGGGCTGGGATTGTCACCAGGATCCCACTGTATCGTACTCTGGGTATGGGCCCGTGGGTTTGATGCAGGACACAGTGGTAGAGCCTCCTTTCACGCATGGCATGGGAGGATTGCAGGCTTTCTAAACTCTAAGAAAGCAAGAAGTCTGAGAATTAGATTTAGGGTTAGGATTCTGGTTAGGGTTAAGGATGAAGTTTAGTGTTAGGGTGAGGGCTTAGGGTTAGGGATTAGGGTTAGGGTTAAAGGTTACTCTTAGGTTTAACGGTTACAGTTCGGTTTAGGGTTGAGGTTTACGGTTAGGGTTAAGATGAGTGGTTAGGGTTTGGTATAGGGTTAGGGTTAGGTACAGGGTTAGGGTTAAGTGTTAGGTTTCGGGTTGAAGATTAGGATTAGGATTAGGATTAAAGGTTAGCGTGAGAGTTAACGGTTAGGTTAAGGTTAAGAGTTAGGGTTAGGGTTTAGGTTTAGGGTTAAGGGTTAGGGTTAGTTTTAGGGTTCGAGTTATGTGTTAGGGTTTGTGTTAGAGGTTAGGGTTAGGTTTACTGTCCACGGTTAGGGTTACGTTTAGGGGTTAGCATTAGGGTTAAGGATTAGGTTTAGGGTAAGGATTTAGAGTTAGTGTTGGGCTTTAGGCTCGGGGCTTAGGTTCAGGGTCAGGGATTAGGGTTGGTGGTAGGGCTTAGATTTATCGGTCAGTTTAAGGGCACAGGACCTGGTTAATCTACGGTGAGAGGGGTGCGATCGGAGTCATCACGAAAGCACAACATCATTCCCTGGGCCCTGGGACAAGACCTACATGCAGGACTCAGGCGGAGCCTCATCTCACACATGGCATGGCTGTATTGTAGGCTTGCTTCACTCGGGAATGGAAGTAGTGTGAGAATTAGGGTTAGGGTTGGGGTTAGGGGTTTCGAGTTAGGGGTTAGGTTTGGAGTCAGGGTTAGGTGCTAGGGATTAGTGGTTAGGGTTAGAGTTAGTGTTACGGGTTAGGTGTTAAGTCTGGTTTAGGGGGCCAGGGTAAGGTTTAGGTTTAGAGTTAGCGTTAGGGTTAGGCGTTATGGTTATTGGATAGGGTTAGGGTTAAGGGTTAGCTTTAGGGTTAGGGTTCAGGTTTAGGGTTACGGTCAGGGTTAAGGGTTAGGGTGAGGGTTAACAGTTAGGGTTAGGGTTAGGGGGTTAGGGATAGGATTAGGGTTAAGGGTTAGGTTTATGGTTCAGGTTTAAGGTTAACATTGGGGGGTTAGGTTTAGTGTTAACTGTAAGTCAGTGTTCGGGTTAGATCTCTAGGCATTAAGGTAAAGGTTAGGTTTAGGGTTAAGTGTTAGGGTTATGTTTAATGGTTAGGCTTGGGATTAGGGTTAAGGGTTAGGGTTAAGGTTAGGGGTTATGACTAAGGATCAACGGTTAGGGTTATTTTTATGCGTAGGTTTAGGGTAAGGGCTTAGGGTTAGTGTTAGTGTTGTTGGTAGGGTTAAGGTTAGGGTTGGCGTTTCAGAATTAGGGATCAGGTGTTATGGTTATGGCTAGGTGTTAGCGTTAGAATTACAGTATAGTGCTTGTTCTCAGGGTGTCATGCATTAACGTTAATATAAGGTGTTAAAGTTAGGGTTATGGTGAGCTTTACCTCTTAAGGTGAGCAGTATGATCAGGGTTAGGTGTTATGTTCTGGGTTAGGCTTATGGGTGAGGGGTAGGGTTTATGCTTAGGGCACGGGCCCTGTATGCACTAGGAGGCAAAGATAGGGGCCTGTGATGGTCGCTGGTAACCTACTCTATCGTATGCAGTGTATGGGCCTCTGGTTTCCTGCAGGACACTGTGGCAGAGCTGGCTTTCATGCATGGCTTAGTAGGATTGTAGGCTTTCAAAACTCTGAGAAAGCAAGAAGTCTGAGAATTAGATTTAGGGTTAGGATAACGGCACGGTTTAGGGATGAAGATTAGTGTTAGGGTGAGGGCTTAGGTTTAGGGGTTAGGGTTAGGGTTAGGGTTGATGGTAGGTTGAATTTTACGGTTGGCACTTTAGAATATGGATGAGGTGTTATGGTTATGGCTAGGGGTTAGGTTTAGAATTATGGGATAGGGCTTCTTCTTTGGGTGCTATGCATTAACGTTAAGATAAGGGGATAAATTAGGGTTATGGTTAGGTTTATGTTTTAAGGTGAGTAACAGGATCAGGGTTAGGTTTTATGTTTGGAATTAGGATTATCTATTAGGGATAGTGTTTTTGCTTAGCGCATGGGCCCTGGCTTCACCAGGAGGGGGGGGGGGGGTTAGGGACTAGGATTGCCACTGGGAACCCGCTCTATCATGCACTAGTTATGGGCCCCCGGGTTTCTTGCAGGACACAGTGGCAGAGCCTCCTTTTACTCATGACATGGGAGAATTGTAGGCTTTCTAAACTCTGAGAAAGCAAGAAGTCTGAGAATTAGATTTAGGGGTAGGTTTATGGTAATGTTTAGGGATGAAGGTTAGTGTTAGGGTGCGTTCTTAAGGTCAGTGGTTAGGGTTAAAGGTTAGTGTTAGGTTTAACAGTTACAGTCAGGTTTATGGTTATGTTTTAGGTTTAGGGTTAAGGTTAAGGTTTAGCATTTGGTACTGTGTTAGGCTTAAGTTTTAGCTTTCGGGTTAAAGATTAGGATTAGGGTTAGGGTTAAGGGCTAGTGTGAGGGTTAATGGTAAGGATCAAGACTAAGGGCTAGGGTTTTTGTTAGTGTTAGGAATAAGTCTTCGTGTAGGCTTTAGGGTTAGCGTTAAGTGTTATGGTTAGGGTTAGGTTTAGGGTTCATGGTTAGTGTTATGTTTAGGGGTTAGTGTTAGGGTTAGGGCTTAGGTTTAGGGTAAGGTTTTAGAGTTCGTGTTCAGCGTTACGGTCAGAGCTTATGTTTACGGTTAGGGGTTAGTGTTAGTGTTAGGGCTGAGATTTAGCTGTTAGTTTAAGGGCACAGGACCTGTTTTACCTACGGTGAGAAGGGTGCTGTCGGAGTCTCCACGAAAGCACAAAATCGTTCCCTGATCCTTGGGAAAGGACCTACATGCAGGACTCAGGTGGAGCCTCATCTCACGCATAGTATAGCTGTATTGTAGGCTTGCTTCACTCTGAGAATGGAAGTAGTGTGAGAATCAGGGTTAGGGTTTGGGTTAGGGGTTTGGAGTTTGGGATTATGGTTCGAGTCAGGGTTAGGTCCTAGGGATTAGGAGTTAGGGTTAGTGTTAGGGATAGGGGTTAGTTGTTGGGTTTGGGTTAGGGTGCTAGGGTTAGGTTTAGGGTTGGGGTTAATATTAGGGTTAGCTTTTAGGGTTAAAGGATAGGATTATGGTTAAGGGTTTGGCTTAGGGTTAGGGTTAAGGGTTAGTGTTAAGGGTTAGGGTTAAGGTCAGGGTTACGTGTTAGGGTGAGGGTTAACAGTTAGGGTTATGGTTAGGGTCTTAGGGGTAGGGTTAGGGTTAGAGTTAGGGGTTAGGATTAAGGGTGAAGTGTTAGGGTTATTTTTAGGCATAGTTTTAAAGTTAGGGGCTAGGGTAATGTTTGGTTTGATGGTAGGTTTAAGGTTAGGGTTAGCGGTTTAGAATTCGCATTAGGGATTAGGTGTTATGGTTATGGCTTGGAGTTAGGGTTAGAATTCAGAGATAGGAGTTGTTCTCAGGGTAAGTGTTATGCATTAACGTTATGATAAGGGGTTAAATTTAGGGTTATGGTGAGATTTACATTTTAAGGTGAGCAATGGGATCAGGGTCAGGTGTTATGTTCAGGGTTATGGTTAGGGGCGAGGGGTAGGGTTTATGCTTACGACTCGGGCCCTGTCTGCACTAGGCAGGGGGGGAGGGGTTTGGGGTTGCGATTGTCATCGGGAACCCACTCTAGTGTATGCTGAGTATGGGCACTGGGGTTTCCGGCAGGACACAGTGGTAGAGCCTCCTTTTATTCATGGCATGGGAGGATTGTAGGCTTTCTAACGCTGAGAAAGCAAGAAGTCTGATAATTAGATTTAGGGTTAGGATTATAGTTAGGGTTAGGAATGAGGTTAGTGCTAGGGTGAGGGATTAGGGCTAGGGATTATGGGTAGAGTAAAGGTTAAATGTTAGAGTTAGGTTTAACGGTTACAGTTAGGTTTAGGGTTACGTTTTAGGGTGAGGGTTATGGTTAGGGGTTAGGGTTTGGTACAGGGTTAGGGTTAAGTGTTAGGTTTAGGGTTAAAGATCAGAATTCGGATTAGGGTTGACGGTTAGTGTGAGTGTTAACGGTTAGGTTTGTGTTTAAGGGTTAGGGTTAGGGTTTAGGGCTAGTGTTAAGCGTTCGTGTTAGATTTAGGGTTAGAGTAAAGTGTTATGGTTAGGGTTATGGGTTAGCATTAGGGTTAAAGGTTAAGGGTTAGGTTTATTTTCAGGCACAGGGTTAGGATTAGGTGTTAGGGTTAGTGTTACCGTTAAGGTTTTTTGTAGGCTTAAGGTTAGGTTTAGCAGTTTAGAATTAGGGTTAGGGATTAGGTGTAATGGTTATGGTAAGGAGTTAGGGTTAGAATTATGGCATAGGGGTTGGTCTCAGGGTCAGTTTTATGCTTAAAGTTAGGGTAAGCGGTTAAAGTTAGTGTTACGGTGAGCTTTACATGTTAAGGTGAGCAATAGGATCAGGGTTAGGTTTTATGTTCAGGGTTATGGTTATGGGTTAGGGGCAGTGTTTATGCTTAGGGCACAGGCCCTGTCTTCACTAGGTGGGGGGGGGGGTTCGGAGGCTGGGATTGTCACCAGGAACCCACTCTATCGTATGCTGGGTATGGGTCTCTGGGTTTCATGCAGGGCACAGTGGCAGAGCCTCCTTTCATGCATGGCATGGGAGGATTGTAGGCTTTCTAAACTTTGAGAAAGCAAGAAGTCTGAGAATTAGATTTAGGGTTAGGATTACGGTTAGGGTTAGGGATGAAGTTTAGTGTTAGGGAGAGGGCTTAGTGTTAGGGATTTGGGTTTGGTACAGGGTTAGGGTTAAGTGTTCGGTTTAGGGGTACAGATTAGGATTAGTGTTAGGTTTAAGGGTTAGCTGAGGGTTAACGGTTAGGGTTAAGGTGAAGGGTTAGGGTTAGGGTTTAGGGTTAGGATTAGGGGTTCGTGTTAGGTTTAGGGTTACACTTAAGTGTTAGGGTTTAGGTTCAGGTTTAGGGTTCATGGTTAGGGTTATGTTTAGGGGTTAGGTTTAGGGGTTAGGTTTGGTGTAAGGGAATAGTGTTAGTGAAGGGAGTTTGGGTCAGGGTTTCTGTTTAGGGTAGGGATTAGTGTTAGTGTTAGGACTTAGATTTAGCGATTAGTTTAAGGTCAGAGGACCTGTTTAATCTATGGTGAGAAGGGTGTGGAATGGGTCGCTGAGACACCACAGCATTGTACCCTGGGCCTTGGGCTCAGACCTACATGCAGGAATCAGGGGGAGCCTGTTCTCATGCATGGCATGGTTGTATTATAGGCTTGGTTAACTCTTAGAATGGAAGTGTGAGAATTAGGGTTATGGTTAGGGTTAGGGATTTGGGTTTAGGAGAGAGTGTTCAAATGAGGGTTAGGGGTTAGGCATTAGGGGTTAGGGTTAGTGTTAGGGTTAGGGGTTGGGGTTAGGGTTGGGTTAGGGGCTAGGGTTAGGTTTAGGGTTGGGGTTAGTGTTAGCATTCGAGTTAGGGATTAGAGTTAGGGTTAAGGGATAGGATTAGGGTTAAGAGTTTGGCTTAGGGTTCAGGTTAAGGGTTAGGGTTATGGTTAAAGATTAGTGTTAGTTTAAACAGTTACAGTTAGGTTTAGGGTTAAATTTTAGGGTGAGGGCTTTTTAAACTCTGAGAGAGGAAGACGTCTGAGATTAAGATTTAGGGTTAGGATTATGGTTAGGATTAGGGATGATGATTAGTGATAGGGTGAGGGCTTAGGGTTAAGGGTTAGGGTTAGAGTTAGGGTTAAGGTTAGTGTTAGTTTTAACGGTTAAAGTTAGGTTTAGGGTTAAGGTTTATTGTCAGGGTTAAGGTCAGGGGTTAGGGTTTCGTACAGGGTAAGAGTTAAGTGTTAGGTTTAGGGTTAAAGATTAGCATTATGGTTAGTGTTAAAGGTTAGTGTGAGGGTAAAAGTTTAGGGTTAAGTTTAAGGGCTAGGGTTAGGGGTTAGTGTTAGGGTTAAGGGGTCTTGTTAGGTTTAGGGTTACAGTTAAGTGTTATGGTTAGTGTTAGGGGTTACGGTTAGGCTTAGGGTTCATGGTTAGTGTAACATTTAGGGGTTAGGGCTAGGGTTAAATGATAGTGTTAGAGTTAAGGCTTAGGCTTTGGGTAAAGGTTTAGGGATAGGTTTACAGGTTAGGGTTAGTGTCAGGGTTAAATGTTAGGGTGAGAGTTAACAGTTATGGTTAGGGTTATTGGTTAGGGGTTGTGTTTATGCTTAGGGCACGTGCCTTGTCTGCACTAGGCGGAGAGGTTAGGGGGCTAGCATATTCGCCGGGAAATCACTCTATCGTATGCTGGGTATTGGCCCCTGGGTTTCATGCTGGACACAGTGGCAGGGCCTCCTTTCACACATGGCATGGGAGGATTATAGGCTTTCTAAACTCTGAGAAAGAAAAAGTCTGAGAATTAGATTTAGGGTTAGGATTATGGTTAGAATTAGGGATGAAGTTTAGTGTTAAGGTGATGCCTTAGGGTTAGGGGTTAGGTTTAGGGTCAGAGTTAAAGGTTAGTGTTAGGTTTAACAGTTACAGTTAGGTTTAGCGTTAAGGTTTAGTGTTAGGGTTCAGTTTAGGGGATAGGTTTTGGTACAGGTTAAGGTTTAAGTGTTAAGTTTAGAGTTAAAGATTACAATTAGGGTTAGGTTTAAAGGTAAGTGTGAGGATTAACGGTTAGGGTTAAGCATGAGGGTTAGGGATTAGGTTTAGTGTTAAGGGTTTATGTTAGTTTAGGGTTAGAGTTAAGTGTTATGGTTAGGGTTAGGGGTTAGGGTTAGATATAGGGTGCATGGTTAGGGTTACGTTTAGGGGTTAGGGTTACGGGTTAGGTTTAGGGTGAGTGTTTGGTGTTAGTGTTGGGCATTAGGATAAGGGCTTAGGTTTAGGGTTAGTGTTTAGGTTTAGTGTTAGGGCTTAGATTTAGCGGTTAGTTTAAGGGCACAGGATCTGTTTAATCTATGGTGAGAAGGGTGCAGAATTGGTCCCCTTGACACCACACCATCGTACCTGGGCCTTGGGCCCAGACCTACATGCAGGACTCAGGCGGAGCCTCTTCTCACTCATGGCATGGCTCTATTGTAGGCTTGGTGAACTCTGAAAATGGAGGAAATGTGAGAATTAGGGTTATGGTTATGGTTAACTGTTTGGGGTTAGGGGTTAGGGTTCGAGTGTGGTTCAGGGGTTAGAAATTAGGAGTTAGTGTTAGTGTTAGGGTTAGGGGTTAGGGGTTAGTGTTGGTTTAGGGGCTAGGGTTAGATTCAGAGTTAGGTTAGTGTTAGGGTTAGGGTTAGGGATTATGGTTAGGGTTAGGAATTAGGGTTAGGGTTAGGCTTAAGGGATAGGATTAGGGTAAAGGGTTAAGGCTTAGGGTTAGCATTAGGGATTAGGGTTAGGGTTAAGTGTTAGGGTTTTGGTCTGATTTAAGGGTTAGGGTGAGCGTTAACAGTTAGGGTTAAGGTTAATTGTTAGGATTGGGGGTTAGGCTTAAGGATTCGTATTAGGGTTAGGGTATAAGGGTGAGACTTAAGTCTTATGGTTAGGGACAGGGCTTTTGGTTAGGGATAAGTGTTAGGAGTTAGGGTTACTTTTATGCATAGGGTAGGATTAGGGGTGAGGGTTAGGGTTAGGGTTAGTGTTAGGGTTGTTGGTAGTGTTAAGGTTAGGGTTAGCAGTTTAGAATTAGGGTTAGGGATTAGGTTGTATGGTTATGGCTAAGATTTAGGGTTAGAATTATGGGATAGGCGTTGTTCTCAGTGTAAGTGTTATGCATTAACTTTAGGAGATGCGGTTAAAGTTAGGGTTACAGTGTGGTCTACATGATAAGGTGAGCAGTAGGATCAGGGTTAGGTGTTACGTTCAAGGTTAGGGTTATATGTTAGGCGTACTTTTTATGCTTAGGGCACGGGCCCTGTCTGCACTAGGCGGGAGGATTAGGGGTCTAGGATTGTGGCCGAGAACTTTCTCTATCGTACACTGGGTATGGGTCCCTGGGTTTCATGCAGGACACAGTGGCAGAGCCTCTTTTCACGCATGGCATGGGAGGATTGTAGGCTTTCTAAACTCTGAGAAAGCAAGAAGTCTGAGAATTAGATTTAGGGATAGGATTATGGTTAGTGTTAAGGATAAAGTTTAGCATTAGGGTGAGGGCTTAGGGTTAGGGGTTAGAGTTACGGTCAGGGTTAAAGGTTAGTGTTAGGTTTAATGGTTACAGTTAGCTTTAGGGTCAAGTGTTAGGGTTAAGGTTAAGGTTAGGGGTTAGGTTTTGGTACAGGGTAAGGGTTAACTGTTAGGTTTAGGGTTAAAGATTACGATTAGGGTTAGGTTTAAGGGTTAGTGTGAGAGTTAACGGTTAGGGTTAAGGTTAAGTGTTAGGGTTAGTGGTTAAGTTTAGGTTTAAGTGTTCGTGTTAGGTTTAGGGTTAGAGTTAAGTGTTATGGTTAGGGTTTGGGGTTAGGGTTAGGTTTAGGGTTCATCGTTAGGGTTACGTTTAGGCATTAGGGTTATGGGTAAGGATTAGGGTATGGGTTTAATGTTAGTGTTGGGCGTTAGGGTCAGGGCTTAAGTTTAGGGTTAAGGGTTAGTGTTAGAGTTAGCGTTAGGGCTTAGATTTAGAGGTTATTTTAAGGGCACAGGACCTGTGTAATCTATGGTGAGAAGTGTGCAGAATGGGTCATCGCCACACCACACCATCGTACCCGAGGCCTTGGGCCCAGACCTACATGCAGGTCTCAGGTAGAGCCTCTTCTCACGCATGGCATGGTTTTATTGTAGGCTTGGCTAACTCTGAGAATGGAGGAAGTGTGAGAATTATGGTTATGATTAGGGTTAGGTGTTTGGGGTTAGGGGTTAGTGTTCGCGTGAGGGTTAGGTGTTAGGGATTAGGGGTTAGGGTTAATGTTAGCATTAGGGGTTAACGGTTAGGGTTGGGTTAGGGACTAGGGATAGATTTAGCGTTGGGGTTAGGGTTAGGGTTAGGGGTTAGGGTTTAGGGTTAAGGGATAGGATTAGGGTTAAGGGTTAAGGCTTAGGGTTAGCATTAAGGGATAGGGTTAGGGTTAAGGGTTAGGGTTATGGTCCGAGTTAAGGGTTAGGGTGAGGGTTAACAGTTAGGGTTAGGGTTAT
The DNA here is from genome assembly GCF_041146395.1 of Eulemur rufifrons. Taxonomy (NCBI): domain Eukaryota; kingdom Metazoa; phylum Chordata; class Mammalia; order Primates; family Lemuridae; genus Eulemur; species Eulemur rufifrons. The sequence goes on along the minus strand of NC_091007.1, from coordinate 25,305,696 downwards.
AAGTTAGGGATAGTGTTAGGTTTAAGGTCCAGGGTTAGGGTTAGAGGTAGCTTTACTGCTAAGATTAGGTCTCGGCATTAAGGTAAGTGTTAGTGTTAGGGTTAAGGGTTAGGGTTAGGTTTAATTGTTAGGATTAGGATCAGAATTAAGGGTTAGGCTTAGGGTTAGGGGATAGGGTTAGGGTTTAGGGTAAACTTTTAAGGTTATGTTTAGGGATAAGGTTAGGGTTAGCGTTTAAGGTTAGGGTTAGTATTAGGGTTGTTTGTAGGGTTAAGGTAATGTTTAGTGGTTAGAATTAGGGTTAGGGATTAGGGGTTACTGTTATGGCTAGGAGTTAGGGTTAGAATTAAGTGATAGGGGTTGTTCTTAGCATAAGTGTTATGCATTAATGTTAGGATAAGTGGTTAAAGTTAGGTTTACGGTGAGGTTTATGTGTTAAGGTGAGCAATAGGATCAGGGTTAGAATTATGAGTGAGGGGTAGGGTTTTGCTTAGGGTATGGGCTCTGTCTTCCCTAGGAGTGGGACTGAGGGGGATGCGATTGTCACCAGAAACCCACTCTATCGTATGCAGGGTATGGGCCCATGGGTTTCTTGTAGGACACTCTGGCAGAGCCTGATTTCACGCATGGTAAAGGAGGATTGTAAGCTTTCAAATCTCTAAGAAAGTAAGAAGTCTGAGAATTAGATTTAAGGTTAGGATTATCGTTATGGTTAGGGATGAAGTTTAATCTTAGGTTGAGGGCTTCAGGTAAGGGGATACAGTTAGTTTTAGGGTTAAAAGTTACTGTTAGGTTTAACAGTTACAGTTAGACTTAGGGTTTAGGTTTAGGGTTAGGGTTAAGCTTAGGGGTTATGGTTTGGTACAGGGTTAGGGTTAAGTGTTAGGGTTAGGGTTAAAGATCATGACAAGGGTTAGAGTTAAGGGTTAGTTTGAGTGTTAACAGTTAGGGTTAAGGATAACTTTTAGGGTTAGGGGTTAGGATTAGTGTTCGGGCTGAGATTTAGCGGTTAGTTTAAGGGCACAGGACCTGTTTAATCTATGGTGAGAGTGGTGCACAGGGTCGCTGCGACACAACACCACCGTACGCTGGGCCTTGGGCCAAGACCTACATACAGGACTCAGGTGGAGCCTCTTCTCACGCATGACATGGCCGTATTGTAGGCTTGGTTAACTCTGAGAATGGAAGAAGTGTCAGAAATCGGGTTAGGGCTGGCTGTAGGTGTTTTTAACCCCTAACCCTAACACTAACCCCCTAATCCTAACCCTAACACTAACCCCAAGGTTAAATCTAACCTTAACCCCTACGACAACCCTAACCCTAACCCTAACCCCTCTCACTGTAGAATAAACAGGTCCTGTGCCCTTAAACTAACCACTAAATCTAAGCCCTAACATCAACCCTAACCTCTGACCCTAAACCTAACCCCTGAGCCTAAAGCCCAACACTAACTCTAAACTCTTACCCTAAAGCTAATCCCTAACCCTAATGCTAACCTCTAAACGTAACCCTAACTGTGAACCCTAAACCTAACCCTAACCTCGAGCGCTAACCATAGCACTTAACTCTAACCCTAAACCTAACATGAACCCTTAATCCTAACACTAACCCTAACCCTAACTCTTAACTTTAACCCTGACTGTTAACCCTCACACTAACCTTTAAACCTAACCTTAATCGTAATCTTTAACCCTAAACCTAATATTTAACCCTAATCCTGTACCAAACCCTAAACCCTAACCTTAAACCTAACCATAAAACTTAACCCTGAACCTAACTGTAACGGTTAAAACTAAGAGTAACCTGTAACGCTACCCATAACCCCTAACTCTAAGCCTTCACCCTAACACTAACCTTGATCCTTAACCCGAACCCTAACCCTAACCCTAAATCTAATTCTCAGTCTTCTTGCTTTCTTAGAGTTTAGAAAGCCTACAATCCTCCCATTCCATGCGTGAAAGGAGGCTCTTCCACTGTGTCCTGAATGAACCGCTAGGGCCCATGGCCAGAGTACGATAGAGTGGGTTCCTGGTGACAATCCCAGCCCCCTAACCCCCCCCGCCTAATGCAGACAAGGCCCGTGCCCTAAGCATAAACTCTACACCTCACCCAAAACTCTAACCCTGAAAATAACATTTAACCCTGATTCTATTGCTCACCTTAGAATGTATACCTCACCGTAACCTGAACTTTAACCTCTTATCCTAACGTTAATGCATAACACTTACCCTGAGATTAACCCCTATCCCATAATTCTAACCCTATCTCCTAGTCATAACTGTGACAACTAATCCCTAACCCTAATTCTAAACCACTAACACTAACTGTTACCCTACGTAGTTACTGTTACGGTAACCTACTGTTACCCTAACACTGAACCTAATCCTTACTCCTAACGCCAAAGCTATGGCTAAAAATAATGCTAACCCTTGACCCTTTACCCTAACTCCTAACCCTAATCCTAATCCTAACCACTAAACCCAACCTTAGCTCTTAACCCTAACCCTAAACCTTACCCTGACGCCTAGACCTAACCCTGACACTAACCTAACACCTAACCCTAATCATAACCCCTAAAGCTAACCCTAACCCTGAACCCTAAACCTAACCCTAACACTTAATACTAACTATATCCCTAACCCCTAACCCCAACCCTAACCCTAACCGTTAACCCTCACCCTAACCCTTAAACCGGACCCTAACACTAAATCTTAACCCTAAACCTACGCTCAACCCTTAACCATAATCCTATCCCTTAACCCTAAACCTAACCCCTAACCCTAAACCTAACACTAACCCCAATTCTAATTCTAAACATAGCCCTTAATACATCACTACGCCTAACCCCTAACCCTAACCCTAACCCCTAATGCTAACCCTAACACTGAACCCTAAACCTAACCCTATCCCTAACCCTTAAACATAACTCTATCCCTAACCAATAATCCTAAGCCTAATCTTTAACCCTCACCCTAGAGCTTAACTGGAACCGTAACCCTAAGCCTAAACCCCAACCCTAACACTTAACACAAACCCTAAGCCTTAACACTTAACTCCAATCCTATCCTTTAACCCTAATACTAACACTGATGCCTAATCCTAACCCTAACACTAACCCCAACCATAAATCTAACCCTAGCCCCTAACGCAAAACTAACCCCTAACCCTAACACTAACCCTAAATCCTAGTCCCTAACCACTAAACCTCACTTGAACCCTAACCCCTAACACCAAACCCTTAACCCTAACCATAACCCTATTTCTCACACTACTTCCATTCTCAGAGTTAACCAAGGCTAAAATACAACCATGCAATGCGTGAGTAGAGTTTCCGCATGAGTCCTGCAAGTAGGTCTGGGCCAAAGGCCCAGGATCCGATGGTGTGGTGTCGCATGTAAACATTCTGCACCCTACTCACCATAGATTACACAGGTCCTGTACCCTTAAACTAACCGCCAAATCAAAGCCCAAACACTGACCCTAACCCCTAACCCTAAACCTAAGCCCTCACCCTAATGCCCAACACTAACACTAAACGCTTACCCTAAACCTAACCCCTAAATGTAACCTTAACCATGAACCCTAAACCTAACCCAAACCCCTAACCCTAACCATAACACTTAACTCTAACCCTAAACCTAACATGAACACTTAACCCTAACCCTAACCCATAAACCTAACACTTAACCTTAACCCTAACCGTTAACCCTCACACTAAACCTTAACCCTAACCCTAATCCTAATCTTTAAGCCTAAACCTAGCACTTAACCCTTACCCTGTACCAAAACCTAACCCCTAATCTTAACCCTAAGCTTAAACCTTAAAGCTTAACCCTAAACCTAACTGTAACTGTTAAACCTAACACTAACCTTTAACCCTGACCCTAACCGAAACCCCTAACCCTAAGCCCTCACCATAACAGTAACCTATATTGCTAACCCTAACCCTAATCCTAGCCCTAAATTTAATTCTCAGACTTCTTGCTTTCTCAGAGTTTACAAAGCCTACAATCCTCCCATGCCATGTGTAGAAGGAGGCTCGGCCACTGTGTCCGGCATGAAACCAAGGGGCCCATACCCAGCGTATGATAGAATGGCTTCCGGCATCTATCCTAGCCCTCTAAGCCCCCTCCTAGAGCAGAGAGGGCTCGTGATATAAGCATAAACACTACCCCTCACCCATAACCCTAACCCTGAACATCACAGCTCACCCTGATACTATTGCTCACCTTAACACATCAACCTCACCATAACTCTAACTTGAACCCGTTATCCTAATGTTAATGCATAAAACTTACCCTAAGAACAACCCCTATCCCTTAATGCTAACCCTAACTCCTAGCCACAATTGTAACACCTAATCCCTAAGGCTAATTCAAAACTGCTAAACATTACCTTATCTCTACAAACTAACCCTAACCCTAACTGCTAACCCTAACCGTACACCTAAAAATAACCGTAACACTTGACACTTAACCCTAACCCTTAACCCTGATCCTAATCCTAACAATTAAACCTAACCCTAACTCTTAAGCCTAACACTAACACGTACCCTAATGCCTAGACCTAACCCTAAGAGTAAACGTAACCCCTAACCCTAACGCTAATCCCTAATGCTAACCCTAACACTGAACCCTAATCCTAAGACTTAAACCTAACTCTATCCTTAACCCATAACCCTAGCCCTAACCGTTAACCCCACACTAACCCTTAACTCGAACTGTAACCCTAACCCTTAAAACTAAACCTAACACTTAACGCTAACCCTAAGCCTTAACGCTTAACCCTTATCCTATCCCTTAACCGTAACCCTAACCCATAACGCTAACCCTAACCCCACTCTAAATCTAACCCTAGCCCCTAACCCAACCCTAACCCCTAAGCCCTAACCCTATCACTAAACCCAACACCTACTCCCTAACCCCTAATCCTCACTCGAAGCTTAAGCTCTAACCCTAAGCCCTCTCCCTGACTAATCTTCATCCCTAACCCTAACCATAATCCTAACCCTAAATCTAATTCTCAGACTTCTTGCTATCTCAGAGTTTTAAAAGCCTACAATTCTCCAAAGCCATGCGTGAAAGCTGGCTCTGCCACAGTGTCCTGCATGAAACCCAGGAGCCCATACACTGCGTACGATAGAGTGGGTTCCCGGGGACAATCACAGCCCCCTAACTCCCCCTGCTAGTGCTGACAGGGCCCATGCCCTAAGCAAAAACCCTGCACCTCACCCATAACCCTAACCCTGATGTTATTGTTCACCTTAACACGTAAACCTCACTGTAACCCTAACTTTAACCCCTATCCTAATGTTATTGCATAACACTTACCCTAAGAACAAACCCTATCCCTTAATTCTAAGCCTAACTCCTAGCATAACCGTAACACCTAATCCCTAACCTTAATTCTAAACTGCTAAACATTACCTTCACCCTACAAACAACCCTAACACTAACCCTAACTCTAACCGCTAACCCTAACCCTAACCATTACCCTGATCATAATCCTGACAATTAAACCTAACCCTAATTCTTAACCCTAACACGAACCATTACCATAATGCCTAGACCTAACCCTAACTGTAACCCTAACCCCTAACCCTAACCCTAACCGCTAATGCTAACCCTAACCCCGAACCCTAAACCTAACCCTAACCCTATCCCTTAAACCTATTACTATCCCTAAACCATTACCCTAATCGCAACTGTTAACCCTCACTCTCACCCTTAACTTGGACCGAAACCCTAACCCTTAACCCTAACCTTAACCCTTACTGCTAATCTTAAGCCTTCACCCTTTACCTTAATCCTATCTTGTAAGCCTAACCCTAACGCTGACCCCTAACCCACCTGAACATTAACCCTAAACCTAAATCTAACGCTAGCCCCTTACAAAAACCTAACACCTAACCCCTGACACACTAATCCTAACTTCTAATTCCTAACCACTAAACTTCACTCAAACCTAAACCTCTAACCCCAAACACATAACCCTAACCATAACCCTAATTCTCACACTTCCTTCGTTCTCAGAGTTGACCAAGCCTACAATAGAGCCATGCCACGAGTGAGAAGAGGCTCTGCCTGAGTCCTGCATGTAGGTCTGGGCCCAAGGTACGATGGTGTGGTGTTGAGGCGACCCAGTCTGCACCCTTCCCACCATAGATTAAACAGAGCATGTGCCCTTAAACTAACCACTAAATCTAAGCCCTAATACTAAACCTAAATCCTAACCCTAAACCTCGGCCCTTATCCTAACGCCCAACAGTAACACTAAACACTCACCCTAAACTTAACCCATAACCCGAACCCCTAAATGTAACCCTAACCATGAACCCTAAACCTAACCCTAACCTGTAGCCATAACCATAACACTTAACTCTAAACCTAAACGTTACATGAAGCCTTATTCCTAACCCTAAGCCCAACCCTAACACTTAACCTTGACCCTTACCATTAACCCTCACACTAACCCTTAACCCTAACCCTAATCCTAATCTTTAACCATAAAGCTAACACTGAAGCCTAACCCTGTGCCAAACGATAAAACCAAACCTTAACCCTAACCCTAACCCTGAAACTTAACCGAAAACGTAACTGTAACTGTTAAAAATAACACGAACCTTTAACCCTAACCCCTAACCCTAAGAGCCCACCCTAACACTAATCTTCCTCGCTAAACATTACCATAATCTTACCCCTAAATCTAATTCTCAGACTTCTTGCTATCTTAGAGTTTAGAAAGCTTACAATCCTCCCATGCCATGAGTAAAAGGGGGCTCTGCCACTGTGTCCTGCATGAAACCCAGGAGCCCATACCCAGCGTACGATACAGTGCGTTCCCGGGCACAATCCCATCCCCCTAACCCCCGCCCCCCGCCCAGTGCAGACAGGGCCCGTACGCTAAGTATAAACACTACCCCTAACAGATAACCCTCACCCTGAATATAACACCTGACCCTGATCCTATTGCTCACCTTAAAACATAAACCTCCCCGTAACCCTAACTTATCCCCTTATCTTAACGTTAATGTATAACACCCTGAGAAGAAGCCCCATCCCATAATTCCAATCCTAATCCCCAGCCATAACCATAACACCTCATCCCTAATTCTAAAATGCCAACCCTACCTTCACCCTACCAACAACCCTAACCCTAACCCTAACCTCTAACCCTAAGCCCTCACCCTATCACTAATCTTCATCACTAAACCGTACCGTAATCCTAACCCTAAATCTAATTCTCAGACTTCTTGCTTTCTCAGAGTTTTGAAAGCCTACAATCCTACTAAGCCATGCATGAAAGCCGGCTCTGCCACAGTGTCCTGCAAGAAACCCAGAGGCCCATACACAGCGTACGATAGAGTGGGTTCCCAGCGACCACAACAGACCCCTAACTTCGATTCCTAGGGCATACAGGGCCCATGCCCTAAGCATAAACACTAGCCCTCACCCATAACCCTAACCCAGAACATAACACCTAACCCTGATACTACTGCTCACCTTAACACGTAAACCTCACCGTAACCCTAACTTTAACCCCATATCGTAACGTTAATGCATGACACCCTGAGAACAAGCCCTGTACTGTAATTCTAACCCTAACTCCTAGCCATAACCATAACACCTAATCTCTAATTCTGAAACGCCAACCCTAACCTTAACCCTACCAACAACACTAACACTAACCCTAACCCCTTACCCTAACCCTATGCCTAAAAATAACCCTAACCGTTGATCCTTAGTCATAACCCCTAACCTTAACCCTAACCCTTAACCCTAATCCCAATCCTAACAATTAAACATAACCCTAACTCTGAACCCTAACTCTAACCTTTACATTAATGCCTAGAGTTCTAACCCCAACACTGACCTACAGTTACAAGTAACACAAACCCCTAATTATAAACTTAAACCTGAACAATAAACCTAATCCTTAACCCTAACCCCCTAACGATTAACCCTCACACTAACCCTTAACCCTGACCCTAACCCTAAACCTGAACCCTAACCCTGAACCCTAACCCTAAGCCTAACCCTTAACCCTAACCCTATCCATTAACCTTAACCGCTAACCATAACACTAACCCCAACCCTAAACCTAACCCTGGCCCCCTAACACATTTTAACACCGAACCCGTAACACTAACTCTACCCCTAACCACTAGCACCTAACCCAGACTCGAAACTTAACCCCTAACTCGAAACCCCTAACCGCAAACCTAACCCTAATTCTCACACTACTTCCATTCCCAGAGTGAAGCAAGCCTACAACACAGACATGCCATGTGTGAGATGAGGCTCCACCTGAGTTCTGCATGTAAGTTTTGTCCCAAGGCCCAGGGAATGATGTTGTGCTTTCATGGTGACTCTGACCGCACCCCTCTCACCTTAGATTAACCAAGTCCTGTGCCCTTAAACTGACCGCTAAATCTGAGCTCTACCACCAACCCTAACCACTGACCCTGAACCTAAGCCCCGAGCCTAAAGCCCAACACTAACACTAAACCCTTACCCTAAACCTAATCCCTAACCCTAATGCTAACCCCTAAACGTAACCCTAACCGTGAACAGTAAACCTAACCCTAACCTCTAACACAAACCCTAACACATAACTCTAACCCTAAAACTTACCCTAACCCTTAACCCTAAACCTAAACCCTACCGTAACTCTTAACCTTAACCCTAACCGTTAACTCTCACGCTAACCTTTAATCCTAACACTAATCCTAATCTTCAACCCTAAACCTAACACTTACCCCTAACCCTGTACCAAACACTAAGCCCTCATCTTAACCCTAACAGTAAACCTCAACCATAAACCGAACTGTAACCGTTAAACCTAAGAATAACCTTTAATCCTAACCCTAATCCCTAACCCTAAGCCCTCACCCTAACACTAAACTTCATCCTTAACCCTAACCATAATCCTAACCCTAAATCTAATTCTCAGACGTCTTGCTTTCTTAGAGTTTAGAAAGCCTGCAATCCTCCCATGCCATGCGTTAAAGGAGGCTCTACCACTGTGTCCTGTATGAAACCCACGGGCCCATATCCAGAGTACGATACAGTGGGTTCCTGGTGACAATCCCAGCCCCCTAACCTTCCACACCGCCTAATGCAGACAGGGCCCATGCGCTAAGCATAAACAATACCTTTAACAGGTAACCCTAACCCTGAACATAACACCTAACCCTGTTCCTATTTCTCCCCTTAACACATAAACCTCACCGTGAGCCTAACTGTAACCTCTTATCGTAACGTTCATGCATAACCCATTCCCTGAGAACAACCCCTATCCCATAATTCTAACCCTATCTCCTAGTCATAACTGTAAAACCTGATCCCTAACCCTAATTCTAAACTGCTAACCCTAACCGTAACCCTAACTACAACCATAACACTGACAGTAACCCTTACTTCTAACCCCAACGCTATGCCTAACAAAAGCCCTAACCCTTCACCCTTCACCCTAACCCGTAAGCCTTACCCTAACCCTTAACCCTAATCCTAATCCTAACCATTAAACCTAACCGTAGCTCTTAAAGCTAACCCTAAACTTTACCCTCACGACTAGACCTAACCCTGACACTAACCTAACATCTAACCCTAACCATAACCCCTAAAGCTAACCCTAACCCTGAATCCTAAACCTAACCCTAACACTGAACCCTCACTATATCCCCAACCTCTAAGCCTAATCCTAACCGTTAACCCTCACCCTAACACTTAAACTGGACCATAACACTAAACATTAACCCTAACACTAAACTTTAACCCTAAACCTGAGCCCAACCCTTAACCCTAATCCTATCCTTTTACCCTAAAACTAACCCCTAAACCTAACCCTAATACTAACCCCAAACCTAACTCTAACCATACCTCTTCATAAAACACTAACTCCTAACCCCTAACCCTAACACTAATCATAAACCCTAATTGCTAACCCTTAACCCTAAGGCTTAAGCTTTACCCTAACAATTAACCCTCACCCTAACCCTTAACACTGACCCTAACATTAACCTTTAACTCTAAGCCTAACCCTTAACCCTAACAGTAAAGGAAACCCTTAACGCTAACCTTATCCCTTAACCCTAAACCTAACACTACGGCTAAAAATAACCCTAACCTTTGATCCTTAAACCTAACCCCTAATACTTACTTTAACGCCAAACCCTAACCCTAATCCTAAGCATTAAACCTAACCCTATCTCTTAATCCTAACCCTAGCCCTTACCCTAACGCCTAGATCTAACCCTAAATCTAACCTACAACCTAATCCTAACCTTAAGCCCTAATGCTAACTCTAACCCTGAACCCTAAACCTACCCGTAACCCTTAACACTAACCCTATCCGTAACCCTTAACCCTGACCCTAACCATTACCCGCACCCAAACATTTAACCCTGACCCTAACCCTAATCTTTAACGATAACCCTAACACTAAACCCTAACCCTAAGCCCAACACTTAACCCGAATCCTATCCCTTAACCCTAAGCCTAACCCTAACCCCTAACCCTAAACCTAACACTGAACCCAACCCTAAACCTTACCCTAGCTCCTATCCCAACCCTAAGACCTAACCTTTAATGCTAACAGTAACCCTAACTACTAATCCCTAACCCCTAACCCTCCCTCTAACCCTAAACCCCTAATCCCAAACCCCTAACCCTAAACTTAACCCTAATTCTCACACCTCTTCCATTCTCAGCCTTAAGCAAACCTACAATACAGCCATGCCATTCCTGAGATGAGGCTCTGCCTGTGTCCCACATGTAGGTCTGGGCCAAATACAAAGAGTACGATGGTGTGGTGTCACAGCGACCTGTCCACACCCTTCTCACCATAGATTAAACAAGTCCTGTGCCCTTATGCTAACAGATAAATCTCAGCCCTAACACTATCACTAACCCCTAACCGTAAACATAAGCTCAGACTGTAACGCCGAACACTAACTCTAAAACCTTACCTTAAACCTGACCACTAACCCTAACACTAACCGCTAAACATAACTCTAACCATGAATCCTAAACCTAACCCTAACCTCTACCCGTAACCACAACAATTAACTCTAACCCTAAAGGTTACATGAAGCCTTATTCCTAACCCTAACCCCACCCTAACCCATAATATTGACCCTTACCATTAACCATCACACTAAACCTTAACCGTGACTCTAATCCTAATCTTTAACCATAAAGCTAACACTGAAGCCTAACCCTGTGTCAAACACTAGACCCAAACATAAACCCTAACCCTCAAACTGAACCGTAAACCTAACTGTAACTGTTAAAACTAACATTAACCTTTAACCCTAACCCCTAACCCTAAGACGCCACCCTAACACGAATCTTGATCCCTAAACATTACCATAATCCTACCCCTAAATCTAATTCTCAGAGTTCTTGCTTTCTCAGAGTTAAGAAAGCCTACAATCCTCCCATGCCATGAGTAAAAGGGGGCTCTGCCACTGTGTCCTGCATGAAACCCAGGAGCCCATACCCAGCGTATGATAGAGTGGGTTCCCGGGGACAATCCCATCGCTATAATCCCCGCCCGCCGCCAAGTGCATACAGGGCCCGTGCCCTAAGTATAATCAATACCCCTAACTGATAACCCTCACCCTGAACATAACACCTAACCCTGATCCTATTGCTCACCTGAAAACATAAATCTCCCCGTAACCCTAACTTATCCCCTTATCTTAACCTTAATGCATAACACCCTGAGAAGAAGCCCTATCCCATAATTCTAATCCTATCACCTGGTAATAACCGTAACACCTCATCCCTATTTCTAAAATGCCAACCCTAGCTTTCACCCTACCAAAAACCCTAACCCTAACCCAAACCCCTAACCCTAAGCCCTCACCCTATCACTAGTCTTCATCCCTAAACCGTACCGTAATCCTAACCCTAAATATAATTCTCAGACTTCTTGCTTTCTCAGAGTTTTGAAAGCCTACAATCCTATTAAGCCATGCCTGAAAGCCGGCTCTACCACAGTGTCCTGCATGAAACCCAGAGGCCCATACACTGCGTACAATAGAGTGGGTTCCCAGCGACCATCACAGACCCCTAATTTCGCCTTCTAGTGCATACAGGGCCTGTGACCTAAGCATAAACCCTACCCCACACCCATAACCCTAACCCAGAACATAACAACTATCCCTGATCCTACTGCTCACCTTAACACGTAAACCTCACTGTAACCCTAACTTTAACCCCTTATCTTAACGATAATGCATGACACCCTGAGAACAAGCCCTATACCGTAATTCTAACCCTAACTCCTAGCCATAACCATAACACCTAATCCCTAATTCTGAAACTCCAACCCTAACCTTAACCCTACCAACAACTCTAACACTAACCCTAAACCCTTACCCTAACCCTACGCCTAAAAATAACCCTAAGCATTGATCCTTAGTCATAACCCATAAACTTTAACCCTAACCCTTAACGCTAATCCCAATCCTAACCATTAAACATAACCCTAACTCTTAACGCTAACCGTAACCTTTACCCTAATGCCTAGAGATCTAACCCCAACACTGACCTACAGTTAACACTAACCCTAACACCTAATGCTAACTTTAAACCTGAACCATAAACCTAACCCTTAACCCTAACCCTATCCCAACCCCCTAACCCTAACCCTAACTCTTAAGCCTCACCCTAACCCTTAACCCTGACTCTAACCCTAAACCTTAACCCTAACCCTGAACCCTAACCCTAAGCCTAACCCTTAACCCTAACTCTATCCCTTAACCCTGACACCTACAGCTAACACTAACCCCAACCCTAAACCTAACCCTGGCCCCCAAACCCACACTTAACACCTAACCCCTAACACTAACTCTAACCCTAACCACTAATCCCTAGCACCTGACCCTGACTCGAAACTAACCCCTAACTCGAAACCCCTAACCCCAACCCTAACCCTAATTCTCACACTACTTCCATTCCCGAGTGAAGCAAGCCTACAATACAGCCATGCCATGTGTGAGATGAGGCTCCGCCTGAGTCCTGCATGTAGGTCTTGTCCCAGGGCCCAGGGAATGATGTTGTGCTTTCGTGATGACTCCGACCGCACCCCTCTCACCGTAGATTAACCAGGTCCTGTGCCCTTAAACTGACCGCTAAATCTAAGCCCTACCACCAACCCTAAACCTTTACCCTGAACTTAATCCCCGAGCCTAAAGCCCAACACTAACTCTAAACACTTACCCTTAACCTAATCCCTAACCCTAATGCTAACCCCTAAACGTAACCCCAACCATGAACAGTAAACCTAACCCTAACCTCTAACACAAACCCTAACACATAACTCTAACCCTAAAACTAACCCTAACCCTTAACCCTAAACCTAAACCCTAACCCTAACCCTTAACCTTAACCGTTAACTCTCATGCTAACCTTTAATCCTAACCCTAATCCTAATCTTGAACCCTAAACCTAACATTTAACCCTAACCCTGTACCAAACACTAATCCCTCATCTTAACCCTATCCGCAAACCTCAACCCTAAATGAACTGTAACCGTTAAACCTAACAGTAACCTTAAACCCTAACCCTAATCCGTAACCCTAAGTCCTCACCGTAACACTACACTTCATCCTGAACCCTAACCATAATCCTAACTCTAAATTTAATTCTGAGACTTCTTGCTTTCTTAGAGTTTAGAATGCCTGCAATCCTCCCATGCCATGTGTGAAAGGAAGCTCTACCAATGTGTCCGGCATGAAACCCACGGGCCCATGCCCAGAGTCTGATACAGTGGGTTCCCGGTGACAATGCCAGCCCCCTAAACTCCCCCTGGCTAACGCAGACTGGGCCCGTGCGCTAGGCATAAACAATACCTTTAACAGATAACCCTAACCCTGAACATAACACCTAACCCTGTTCCTATTTCTCCCCTTAACACGTACACCTGACCGTGAGCCTAACTTTAACCTCTTATTCTAATGTTAATGCATAACCTATTCCCCCAGAACATTCCCTATCCCATAATTCTAACCCTATCTCCTAGTGATAACTGTAGCACCTGACCCCTAACCGTAATTCTAAACTGCTAACCCCAACCGTAACCCTACCTACAACCCTAACACTGACAGTAACCCTTACTTCTAACCCCAACGCTATGCCTAACAAAAGACCTAACCCTTCACCCTTCACCCTAACCCCTAAGCCTTACCCTAACACTTAACCCTAATCCCAATCCTAACCATTAAACATAACCCTGACTCTTAACCCTAACCCTAACCTTTGCCATAATGCCTAGAGATCCAACCCCAACAGGACCTACAGTTAACACTAACCCTAATCCCTAATGCTAACCTTAAACATGAACCATAAACCTAACCCTTAACCCTAACCCTATCCTTAACACCCTAACCCTAACCATACCTGTTAACCCTCACCCTAACCCTTAACCCTGACCCTAACCCTAAACCTTAACTCTAAACCTGAATCCTAACCCTAAGCCTAACCCTTAACCCTAACCCTAACGGTAACCCTAAACATTATCATAATCCTACCCCTAAATCTAATTCTCGGACTTCTTGCTTTCTTAGAGTTTAGAAAGCCTAAAATCCTCCCATGCCATGAGTAAAAGGGGGCTCTGCAGCACTCTCTTGCATGAAACCAGGAGCCCATACCTAGCGTATGATAGAGTGGGTTCCCGGGGAAAATTTCATCCCCCTAACCCCAGGCCCCCGCCCAGTGCAGACAGGCCCTGTACGCTAAGTATAAATACTACCCCTAACAGATAACCCTTACCATGAACATAGCACCTGACCCTGATCCTATTGCTCACCTTAAAACATAAACCTCCCCGTAACCCTAACTTATCCCCTATTTTAACCTTAATGCATAACACCCTGAGAAGAAGTCCTATCCCATAATTCTAATCCTAACCCGTAGCCATAACCGTAACACCTCATCCCTAATTCTAAAATGCCAACCCTAACCTTCACCCTACCAACAGCCCTAACCCTAACCCTAACCCCTAACCCTAAGTCTCACCCTATCACTAATCTTCATCCCTAAACCGTACAGTAATCCTAACCCTAAATCTAATTCTCAGACTTCTTGCTTTCTTAGAGTTTAGAAAGCCTGCAATCCTCCCATGCCATGTGTGAAAGGAGGCTCTACCACTGTGTCCTGCATGAAACCCACGGGCCCACACCCAGAGTCCGAAACAGTGGGTTCCCAGTGACAATCCCAGCCCCCTAACCTCCCCCCAGCTTAATGCTGACAGGGCCCGTGCGCTAAGCATAAATGATACCTTTAACAGATAACCCTAACCCTGAACATGGCACCTAACCCTGTTCATATTTCTCCCCTTAACACGTAAACCTCACCGTGAGCCTAACTTTAACCTCTTATCGTAACGTTAATGCATAACCCATTCCCTGAGAACATCCCCTATCCCATAATTCTAACCCTATCTCCTAGTCATCACTGTAACACCTAATCCCTAACCCTAATTCTCAACCGCTAAGCCTAACCGTAACGCTGCCTACAACCCTAACACTGACAGGAACCCTTACTTCTAACCCCAACGCTATGCCTAACAAAAGCCCTAACCCTTCACCCTTCACCCTAACCCCTAAGCATTAACCTAACCCTTAACCCTAATCCTAATCCTAACCATTAAACCTAACCCTAGCTCTTAAAGCTAACCCTAAACCTTACCCTCACGACTAGACCTAACCCTGACACTAACCTAACACCTAACCCCAACCATAACCCCTAAAGCTAACCCTAACCCTGAACCCTAAACCTAACCCTAACACTGAACCTTCACTATATCCCTAACCCCTAAGCCTAATCCTAACTGTTAACCCTCACCCTAACACTTAAACTGGACCATAACAATAAACATTAACCCTAACACTAAACTTTAACCCTAACAATAAGCCCAACACTTAACCCTAATCCTATCCCTTAACCCTAATCCTATCCCTTAACCCTAAGCCCTAACCCTAAACCTAACCCTAACCCTTAATCTTGACCCTTACCATTAACCCTCACACTAACCCTAATCCTAATCTTTAACCATAAAGCTAACACTGAAGCCTAACCCTGTGCCAAACGCTAAACCCAAACCTTAACCCTATCCCTGAAACTTAACCATAAACCTAACTGTAACTGTTAAACCTAACACTAACCTCTAACCCTAACCCCTAACCCTAAGACCCCACCTTAACACAAAATCTAACCCTAAACATTATCATAATCCTACCCCTAAATCTAATTCTCGGACTTCTTGCTTTCCTGGAGTTTAGAAAGCCTAAAATCCTCTCATGCCATGAGTAAAAGGGGGCTCTGCAGCTCTCTCTTGCATGAAACCAGGAGCCCATACCTAGCGTATGATAGAGTGGGTTCCCGGGGACAATCCCATCCCCCTAACCCCAGCCCCCCGCCCAGTGCAGACAGGGCCTGTACGCTAAGTATAAACACTACCCCTAACAGATAACCCTCACCCTGAACATAGCACCTGACCCTGATCCTATTGCTCACCTTAAAACATAAACCTCCCCGTAACCCTAACTTATCCCCTTATCTTAACCTTAATGCATAACACCCTGAGAAGTCCTATCCCATAATTCTAATCCTAACCCCGAGCCATAACCGTAACACCTCATCCCTAATTCTAAAATGCCAACCCTAACCTTCACCCTACCAACAACCCTAACCCTAACCCTAACCCCTAACCCTAAGCCTCACCCTATCACTAATCTTCATCGCTAAACCGTGCAGTAATCCTAACCCTAAATCTAATTCTCAGACTTCTTGCTTTCTCAGAGTTTTGAAAGCCTACAATCCTACTAAGCCACGCATGAAAGCCCGCTCTGCCACAGTGTCCTGCATGAAACCCAGAGGCCCATACACTGCGTACGATAGAGTGGGTTCCCAGAGACCATCACAGACCCCTAACTTCGCCTCCTAGTGCATACAGGGCCCGGGCCCTAAGCATAAACCCTACTCCACACCCATAACCCTAACCCAGAAGATAACACCTAACCCTGATCCTACTGCTCACCTTAACACATAAACCTCACCCTAACCCTAACTTAACCCCTTATCTTAACGATAATGCATGACACCCTGAGAACAAGCCCTATACCGTAATTCTAACCCTAACTCCTAGCCATAACCATAACACCTAATCCCTAATTCTGAAACGCCAACCCTAACCTTAACCCTACCAACAACACTAACACTAACCCTAAAACCCCTACCCTAACCCTACGCCTAAAAATAACCCTAACCATTGATCCTTAGTCATAACCCCTAAAGCTTAACCCTAACCCTTAACGCTAATCCCAATCCTAACCATTAAACATAACCCTAATTAATCCTAACCCTAACCTATACGCTAATGCCTAGAGATCTAACGCCATCACTGACCTACAGTTAACACTAACCCTAACCCCTAATCCTAACCTTAAACCTGAACCATAAACCTAACCCTTAACCCTAACCTTATCCCTAACCCCCTAACCCTAACCCTAGCTGTTAAGCCTCAGCCTAACACTTAACCCTGACTCTAACCCTAAACCATAACCCTAACCCTGAACCCTAACCCTAAGCCTAACCCTTAACCCTAACACCTAACCCTAACGCTAACCCCAACCCTAAACCTAACCCTGGCCCCCTAACCCAGACTTAACACCTAACCCCTAGAACTAACTCTAACCCTAACCACTAATCCCTAGCACCTGACCCTGACTCGAAACCTAACCCTTAACTCGAAACCCCTAACCCAAAACCTAACCCTAATTCTCACACTACTTCCATTCCCAGAGTGAAGCAAGCCTATAATACAGCCATGCCATGTGTGAGATGAGGCTCCGCCTGAGTCCTGCATGTAGGTTTTGTCCCAAGGCCCAGGGAATGACGTTGTGCTTTCGTGGTGACTCCGACCACACCCCTCTCACTGTAGATTAACCAGGTCCTGTGCCCTTAAACTGACCGCTAAATCTAAGCCCTACCACAAACCCTAACGCCTGACCCTGAACCTAAGCCCCGAGCCTAAAGCCCAACACTAACTCTAAACACTTACCCTTAACCTAATCCCTAACCCTAATGCTAACCCCTAAACGTAACCCCAACCATGAACAGTAAACCTAACCCTAACCTCTAACACAAACCCTAACACACAACTCTAACCCTAAAACTAACCCTAACCCTTAACCCTAAACCTAAACCCTAAACCTAACCCTTAACCTTAACCGTTAACTCTCATGCTAACCTTTAATCCTAACCCTAATCCTAATCTTGAACACTAAACCTAACATTTAACCCTAACCCTGTACCAAACACTAATCCCTCATCTTAACCCTATCCGCAAACCTCAACCCTAAAAGAACTGTAACCGTTAAACCTAACAGTAACCTTAAACCCTAACCCTAATCCGTAACCCTATCCCCTCACGATAACACTACACTTCATCCTGAACCCTAACCATAATCCTAACCCTAAATCTAATTCTCAGACTTCTTGCTTTCTTAGAGTTTAGAAAGCCTGCAATCCTCCCATGCCATGTGAGAAAGGAAGCTCTACCACTGTGTCCTGCATGAAACCCACGGGCCCATACC
Source organism: Eulemur rufifrons (assembly GCF_041146395.1). Lineage (NCBI taxonomy): Eukaryota > Metazoa > Chordata > Mammalia > Primates > Lemuridae > Eulemur > Eulemur rufifrons. The sequence goes on along the minus strand of NC_091007.1, from coordinate 25,287,089 downwards.
CAGAATCCGATACAGTGGGTTCCCGGTGACAATCCCAGCCCCCTAACCTCCCCCCAGCTTAATGAGGACAGGGCCCGTGCGCTAAGCATAAATGATACCTTTAACAGATAACCCTAACCCTGAACAGGGCACCTAACCCTGTTGCTATCTCTCCCCTTAACACGTAAACCTCACCGTGAGCCTAACTTTAACCTCTTATCGTAACGTTAATGCATAACCCATTCCCTGAGAACATCCTCTATCCCATAATTCTAACCCTATCTCCTAGTCATAATTGTAACACCTAATCCATAACCCTAATTCTCAACCGCTAAGCCTAACCGTAACGCTGCCTACAACCCTAACACTGACAGGAAACCTTACATCTAACCCCAACGCTATGCCTAACAAAAGCCCTAACACTTCACCCTTCACCCTAACCCCTAAGCCTTACCCTAACCCTTAACCCTAATCCTAATCCTAACCATTAAACCTAACCCTAGCTCTTAAAGCTAACCCTAAACCTTACCCTCACGACTAGACCTAACCCTGACACTAACCTAACACCTAACGCTAACCAGAACCCCTAAAGCTAACCCTGAACCCTATCCCTAACATAGCAGTAAACTTTAACCCTAAACCTAAGCACACGCCGTAACCCTAATCCTATCCTTTTACCCTAAAACTAACCCCTAAACCTAACCCCTATACCTCACCCTAACTCTAACCCCAATCCTAATTCTAACCATACCCCTTCATAAAACACTAACTCCTAACCGCTAACCCTAACACTAACCAAAAACCCTAATCACTACTCCCTAACCCTAACGCTTAACCTTTACCCTAACCGTTAACCCTCACCCTAAATCTTAACACTGACCCTAACCTTAACCTTTAACTCTAAGCCTAACCCTTAACCCTACAGTAAGGAAGACCCTTAATGCTAATGGGATCCCTTATCCCTAACCCTAACACTACAGCTAAAAATAACCCTAACCTTGGATCCTTAAACCTAACCCCTAACACTTACTTTAACCCCAAACCCTAACCCTAATCCTAAGCATTAAACCTAACCCTATCTCTTAACCCTAACGCTAGCCCTTACCCTAACGCCTAGATCTAACCCTAAATCTAAACTACCGCCTAATCCTAACCGTAAGGCCTAATGCTAACTCTAACCCTGAACCCTAAACCTACCCGTAACCCTTAACACTAACCCTATCCGTGAACCTTAACCCTGACCCTAACCATTACCCGCACCCATGCATTTAACCCTGACCCTAACCCTAATCCTTAATGCTAACCCTAACACTAAACCCTAATCCTAAGCTCAACACTTATCCCTAATCCTATCCCTTAACCCTAACCCGAACCCTAATGCTACCCCCTAAACGTAACCCTAACCGTGACCAGTAAACCTAACCCTAACCTCTAACACAAACCATAGCACATAACTCTAACCCTAAAACTAACCCTAACCCTAACCCTAACCCTAAACCCTAACTCTTAACCTTAACCCTAAGCGTTAACTCTCACGCTAACCTTTAATCCTAACCCTAATCCTAATCTTCAACCCTAAACCTAACACTTAACCCTAACCCTGTACCAAACCCTAACCCCTCATCTTAACCCTAACCGTAAACCTCAACCCTAAACCAAAGTGTAACCGTTAAACCTAAGAGTAACCTTTAACCCTAACCCTAATCCCTAACCCTAAGCCCTCACCCTAACACTAAACTTCATCCTTAACCCTAACCAGAATCCTAACCCTAAATCTAATTCTCAGACTTCTTGCTTTCTTAGAGTTTAGAAAGCCTGCAATCCTCCCATGCCGTGCGTGAAAGGAGGCTCTACCACTGTGTCCTGCATGAAACCCACGGGCCCATACCCAGAATATGATAGAGTGGGTTCCCGGGTACAATCCCAGCCCCCTAAACTCCCCCCGCCCGCCTAATGCAGACAGGGCCCGTGCGCTAAGCATAAACAATACCTTTAACAGATAACCCTAACCCTGAACATAACACCCAACCCTGTTCCTATTTCTCCCCTTAACACGTAAACCTCACCGTGCGCCTAACTTTAACCTCTTATCCTAACGTTAATGCATAACCCATTTCCTGAGAACAACCCGATTCCAATAATTCTAACCCTATCTCCTAGTCATCACTGTGACACCTAATCCCTAACCCTAATTCTAAACCGCTAACCCTAACCGTAACCCTACCTACAACCCTAACACTGACAGTAACCCTTACTTCTAACCCCAACGCTATGCCTAACAGAAACCCTAACCCTTGACCCTAACCCTTCACCCTAACCCCTAAGCCTTACCCAAACCCTTAACCCTAATCCTAATCTTAACCATTAAACCTAACCCTAGCTCTTAAAGCTAACCCTAAACCTTACCCTCACGGCTAGACCTAACCCTGACACTAACCTAACACCTAACCCTAACCAGAACCCCTAAAGCTAACCCTGAACCCTATCCCTAACCCTAGCAGTAAACTTTAACCCTAAACCTATGCCCAACCCGTAACCCTAATCCTATCCTTTTACCCTAAAACTAACCCCTAAACCTAACCCCTATACCTCACACTAACTCTAACCCCAATCCTAATTCTAACCATACCCCTTCATAAAACACTAACTCCTAACCGCTAACCCTAACACTAACCAAAAACCCTAATCACTAATCCCTAACCCTAACGCTTAACCTTTACCCTAACCGTTAACCCTCACCCTAAATCTTAACACTGACCCTAACCTTAACCTTTAACTCTAAGCCTAACCCTTAACCCTACAGTAAGGAAGACCCTTAATGCTAATGGGATCCCTTATCCCTAACCCTAACACTACAGCTAAAAATAACCCTAACCTTGGATCCTTAAACCTAACCCCTAACACTTACTTTAACCCCAAACCCTAACCCTAATCCTAAGCATTAAACCTAACCCTATCTCTTAACCCTAACGCTAGCCCTTACCCTAACGCCTAGATCTAACCGTAAATCTAACCTACCGCCTAATCCTAACCTTAAGCCCTAATGCTAACACTAACCCTCAACCCTAAACCTACCCGTAACCCTTAACACTAACCGTATCCGTGAACCTTAACCCTGACCGTAATCATTACCCGCACTCAAGCATTTAACAATGACCCTAACCCTAATCCTTAATGCTAACCCTAACACTAAACCCTAACCCTAAACCCAACACTTATCCCTAATCCTATCCCTTAACCCTAACCCTAACCCTAATGCTACCCCCTAAACGTAACCCTAACCGTCACCAGTAAACCTAACCCTAACCTCTAACACAAACCATAGCACATAACTCTAACCCTAAAACTAACCCTAACCCTAACCCTAAACCCTAAATCTTAACGTTAACCCTAAGCGTTAACTCTCACGCTAACCATTAATCCTAACCCTAATCCTAATCTTCAACCCTAAACCTAACACTTAACCCTATCCCTGTACCAAACCCTAACCCCTCATCTTAACCCTAACCGTAAACCTCAACCCTAAACCAAAGTGTAACCGTTAAACCTAAGAGTAACCTTTAACCCTAACCCTAATCCCTAACCCTAAGCCCTCACCCTAACACTAAACTTCATCCTTAACCCTAAACAGAATCCTAACCCTAAATCTAATTCTCAGACTTCTTGCTTTCTTAGAGTTTAGAAAGCCTGCAATCCTCCCATGCCATGCGTGAAAGGAGGCTCTACCACTGTGTCCTGCATGAAACCCACGGGCCCATACCCAGAGTATGATAGAGTGGGTTCCCGGGTACAATCCCAGCCCCCTAAACTCCCCCCGCCCGCCTAATGCAGACAGGGCCCGTGCGCTAAGCATAAACAATACCTTTAACAGATAACCCTAACCCTGAACATAACACCCAACCCTGTTCCTATTTCTCCCCTTAACACGTAAACCTCACCGTGCGCCTAACTTTAACCTCTTATCCTAACGTTAATGCATAACCCATTTCCTGAGAACAACCCCTATCCCATAATTCTAACCCTATCTCCTAGTCATCACTTGAACACCTAATCCCTAACCCTAATTCTAAACCGCTAACCCTAACCGTAACCCTACCTACAACCCTAACACTGACAGTAACCCTTACTTCTAACCCCAACGCTATGCCTAACAAAAACCCTAACCCTTGACCCTAACCCTTCACCCTAACCCCTAAGCCTTACCCTAACCCTTAACCCTAGTCCTAATCCTAACCATTAAACCTAACCCTAGCTCTTAAAGCTAACCCTAAACCTTACCCTCACGACTAGACCTAACCCTGACACTAACCTAACACCTAACCCTAACCAGAAGCCCTAAGCTAACCCTGAACCCTATCCCTAACCCCAGCAGTAAACTTTAACCCTAAACCTAAGCCCAACCCGTAACCCTAATCCTATCCTTTTACCCTAAAACTAACTCCTAAACCTAACCCCTATACCTCACCCTAACTCTAACCCCAATCCTAATTCTAACCATACCCCTTCATAAAACACTAACTCCTAACCGCTAACCCTAACACTAACCAAAAACCCTAATCACTAATCCCTAACCCTAACGCTTAACCTTTACCCTAACCATTAACCCTCAC